>NW_015403111.1:0-3404 GCF_001527695.2 Protobothrops mucrosquamatus
CCAGGATAACTTGCATTAATTGCAACCAGCAGTTTTACTCTTGCTTCCTTGTCAAGTCATCCATCTGCCTTAGAAAGTGACAGCTAGTCCAGAGACTGTATTACCTGCTGGCCTCGCTTGCCTCTGTTTTAATAACAGTCAACCTGCACTTGACACTGTTTGCTTTCGAAACTTCTGAAGTCAGACAAATTGCTCTACCACTCCTTCTCCCTCTCTCCGTCAATCATATTGAGGGACAGAAAAGCCATAGCAGGATGGGGTGCAGGGAGAAAAACTGACTGGGGAAGAGAGAAAGGACGGGGGATGGAGAAGAATGCACAGGGAGTCTTCCTTTCATTTCATCAGATATTCCTGTTTATTTTTAATTGATCTTTTGCAATTTGGAATTAAGTATACATGGTGCACCTATAGAGGGCCACCTCTTCTTAGGAGGAGAAATGTTGCACATGGCCCAAAATGAAAAGGACAACCTGATCTGAGTGAAGACATTTATGCTAAAAAGGTGAAGAGTCTGTACACTTGAGGGAAATGGATACACATGAACCCATGCTTGTCTTGCTATGGCTTCATTCTAATTGTAAAAATGTGCCTTCTGTTCCCACTCATTCCTGAACTCAGAGAGAAAATTGAATGATTTCTACCTCAGGTCCCCATCTCAAAAATTAAGGCTCCCATTAAAAAGAGGTTTGTTATATGAGCAGATGTGCACTAAATAAAATATTGCATTTTAAATATTGTAAGATATCTTCTAGCTAGTCTGATTTCTTTCTTCAAAACTATCTGTACAGATAATGTAATACTTACAAATGTTGTGAACACAATGACCTAGATTGGGCCTAAGGTGATTTGTAGATTTAGAGGTGAAACAGTGGCTTGAGGTGCAAGAAGAAAAGTCATGTCATAACGCACAAACACAACATACACATCTCCATGTATGCAGTTTCCTGGTCATGCCTATGATCCCGTCCAACCAGGAATGAAATTGAATCAAATAATTGATACCTCAAAGTCAGACAGGGTTCACTGAATAAAACTGAGAGCAATTAAGAAAAGGTACCGTGCAGATGAATAAATGAACATTCCCCCCCCCTCAGAAAAGCAGCTTTCCAATCATCCCAAAGACATATTTTTCTTCAATATTCATCCCCCCAAAAAAACCCAAAGATCAGATGACCAACTTCAATTCCAGTCAGATTTTCTTCCAGTACTCAAAATCAACTTGATGTTTAAGACTCAGTAATTAGTTTTTGTTTGGATCAAACCATGAAACTGTCTGGGACCATCTGCTGTCTGCAGCCAATAGCAGTTATGGGCTGGGAGGGGAGAAAAATGTTTCTTGAGTATTTCCCCGTCATCTTGATCTGAACTGAGTGGCCTTGAAAATGCCTCTGCTTATGCTTTTATGTCTGATAAAGGGGAAGGATGCTCAACTTAGTAACAAGGTCTCAGTCATATACTGTATATGTTCCCAAGAATGGAAAATTGTCCCTGATGAGATGAGGCAATGGTTTGTGGTTTCTGGGGGAGGAAATTTGATGCAGGCTTGTAACTCAGTTGTTTTTTTTCCCCCTTAGTGCTTGAATGTGAGAATCAACAGCCATTGTGGCTGAGAAAGAAACCCAGCCTGTCTTTCAAAGAGACATCACTTGTGTGGGAAAGAGAAGAATGAGGGAAGCCAAACCATCTGTAATTCCATCACTGCAGTCATCCAGCTTCTGGAGTAGGCTGGCTGTCAGTTCAATGGGCTGGGCCTCTGCACGGAGCCTTAGCTTCTCTGGCATGTCCCTAATGTAATCCACAACTACTTTCTTCCAACAGACTCTGATTAAAGTGAGTGGCTCTGCCATATTAAAACTTAATTCTAGGCTGCCGGTGCACAAAAATAAACTGGAATTGATAAATTGTGTTTCCAGAGGCTAGTTATATATATATTAATCCAAATTACAGATAAGTGAATTGTTTACAGTTAGATTCACATCGCAGAAAGAGTGGAAGAGATTCTGACAGCTGAGCAACTGAATTCCATCTCACTGGAATTCTGCTACTGTATGATGATGTTCTCTTTTTACATGCCCTTGCACTCGGCTAATGGTCTAATCCACTTCATCTGAACAGTTGTTTTTCTTGTGGATATTTTACACATTTTAACATCTTAGCAAGATAAGTTTTGCAAGAGAAAGAGTTTGCTAGATAGCTCCTGAAGTGAGCTTTCTCTTTCTCTTTCTCTCTCTTTCTCTTTCTCTTTCTCTTTCTCTTTCTTTCTTTCTTTCTTTCTCTTTTTCTTTTTCTTTTTCTTTCTTTCTTTCTCTTTCTTTTTTCCTTCCTTCCTTCCTTCCTTCCTTCCTACCTTCCTTCCTTCCTCTGTAAGTACTCTTCACTTATGTTTGCTTAACATAACACGCATTGTTTGGAATCTCATGCAGATAATATAAATTGAAGAAGAGACTCTCATGTAAGATGCAACTGGTGAGAGAAAGATTATCATTTCTTCAAGTGTCTGTGAACGTTCTTCCTTCCAAACCTTCTTCCTTTCTAAGTAGAAAGAAAGTCCATACGGATTTAATTGCAACTACAATACAGAGGAGTTTCCTGATGGAACCCTGGACTAAGTAAATCAAAAACAATCATCAGTAGGCAATTACTAGCTGCCTCTTTTTTCCTGGTTTTTTTTTTTCCAAAGAAATTTTTTATTATTTTTCATCATAAAAAACAATTATAATCATAGATAAACAGAATAAAAAGTAAAATCCCCCCCCCGGACTTCCCAAACCTAATCCCAGGATAATATTCATATATAAGTAAACAAATACTAATATCTCTAACTCCACAAAATATCTTAATCTACATGAAAAGATAGAAAGAGTAAACAAAATAAGAAAATCTAAAAACCTAAGTTGTATTCTACCACTCTATGCTTCTTTTGAATATAAACAATCTATCTTCTCCATATTGATAAAAATTGTTCATTCGAGTAGTTCTTCAGATAAACCGAAATCTTTGCCATTTCAGCAAGATTCGAAACTTTCAATCTCCAGTCTTCCATTGTAGGCAGAATTGGGCTCTTCCAATTTTGGGCTATCAACAAACGAGCAGCAGTTAAACAGTAAAGCATCAAATTTATCTCTTTTGCATCTAAATCTTGCACAATACCTAAAAGAAACAGCTGTGGGAGAAAGATAATCCTTTTCTTAAAAATTTGCTGAAGGTTCCACCACAATTGTATCCAAAAGGCCTTAATAACCTTACAAGTCCACCACATATGAAAAAAAGTTGCATCTGGGTGTCCACACCTCCAACACTTGGATTCATAATTCACATAAATACGAGACATAGTTGAAGGATCCAAGTGCCATCTATAAAACATTTTATAAAAATTCTCACGTAAATTTTGAGCTTGTGTAAAC
>NW_015403112.1:0-3404 GCF_001527695.2 Protobothrops mucrosquamatus
AAAACCAATGCAGTCATCTAGGCCATCTTCTGTATTTACTATCTCCCTGAATAAATCTTTAATTTCAGCATGTTGTATAGTATGTGGATGATACAACAGTAGTGGGCCTTATTCAGGATGACAATTAGGGTGCTTATCGCAAGGAGATAGAGGGTTTGGTGAACTGGTGTAATAAAAACAGCCTTGTTTTAAATGTTGGAAAAACAAAAGAGATCATTGTCGATTTTGTCAAGACTGATTCGCTCTTTCACCCATCTTTTCTCCCTTGCTTAAAGCCTGATAAGATTGTGGAATGCAAAGGTGGGAGGGATGTTATCTAGGCAACTGTGGCATCTTTGAGAGCTTGGCGCTGATAACGCCAAGGTCGCTAATGCAGGTGCTGGATGGAGAAGTGGACTATTGAACAATGGAAACATCCAGTCTGTGGGGGCAAAGGAATCTATTGCTTAATTAAGTAAGCTTTCAAGCTAGAAGAGCTGGTTTCACTTCTTTTATGCCAATGTAATTTTTTAGTAAAGTATTATACTCTTGGTAAATCATGTCATAGGAGTTTCTTTTTCTGGAAATGCCAAATAGCGACAGATTTCAGAAAAGGCATGCACAGCCACACACCTCTGTTTATTAATGATTCACCTGTGGAGATGGTTAACAGCATCAAGTTTCTGGGTGTGCAGCTAACGAGTAGGCTAGCTTGCTCACTCAACAGCGAGACAGTAATGAAGTGGGCACAGCAGTGCCTGCATTTTTTGCATAGCATAAGAAAAGTATATGTTCCTTCCCTTGCCTTTACCTCTTTCTATAGAGGGATGATCGAGAGCATCCTGTCATATTGCATTACAGTCTGGTTTGGAAGCATTACTGCTTCAGACAGGAAGGCGATGGAGGGAGTGATGAGGATGGAAGAAAATATTATTGGTAGTTCACTTCCTTCTATTCAGGACATAGCATAAAAGCGATGCTTGAGTAGGGTCTTCAGTATTGTCTGGGATGCTACACATCCTCTTCATGACCTGTTTTCCTTATTACCTTCTGAAGCAGAGCATCTAGATTCAGTTACAGTTTTGTTCCATATAGCATCAACCTTGTGAACTCTCAACCTTCCTCTTTCTGCAATGTATTCAAAATGGACAGTGAGTAATATTATGGGGGTGGGCCTAATATAAGCTCTACCTCCAAAATAAGTCCTAGTTTTGGGGTGAGGTACACATCTAAAAATCAAGCTAGGGCAGGGGTGGGAGGATGGAGCTGCCCCACACCCGCTTACCATTGCAGCCAGGCATCCCATACCCCCACACCTGCATCGCCTCACCAGCCCACTTCTTCTGTGGCTGCTCGCACACATTGCTCCCAGCCTCCATTTCACCATCAGAGGCCTTCAGGAAAGGCCTCTGTAGCTGAGAATGGAGCTCCAGATTGACATGTGTGGCACCCCCCAGCCTTCATTTCACAGGCCTTCTGGAATGCCTCTGCAGCCGAAAACTGAGCTACGGATTCAAGCAGGACCTCCCCATTAGACTGCTGCCTGAAGGCCAAGCTAAACATTATAAAATAGCATTTATCTGAGTAATAAAGGGTGGAGAAATTCAATCTGTAGCTTGGTTCTCAGCTGCAGAGGCTTTCCAGAAAGTATAATCATTGTAGAAAAGCCCACATGTGGAAAAGTTAGGGGGGAGTGAAGATCCATCCTTGCTCACCTCACGGCATATTTTTTCCCATATCAGAATCAGGGTGACAGAAAGTGATTTAAAATAGTAGATTGCTCATCTCCATGCCCTCTGTATCATATAAAGATCAGATTCACATTTCAAGTATCATTATAGAATTCAGGTATAGGGTAATTGAACTATTACAACTATCAGCAACCCAGACCTGAAAACTATCAAGAAATTACTGGAGTACAAGTTCAGGAACATCTGCAAGGGATAATTTCTCCACCCTTTAACACTCGGATAAATGCTATTTTATAATGTTTAGCTTGGCCTTCAGGCAGCAATCTAATGGGGAGGTCCTGCTTAACATGTTCAGCTGTTAGCCAAGGTAAAATAAATAACTCTACTTAGACTATCAAGCACAACAAGAAAGGGTTTTCTTCAAGGCTGGCTCATCAACTTGTCATATTTCTGGCAGAGGGGAAAAAAAACCCTTAATTGAAATATTGCAGTTAAAATTGACTATGTGCAGTTCCAGTTACTGAGCTTCCTTTCAAAAGACCTCAATAATGGAATAATACATTTTCTTTATTATACTGGTATTCTGCCCCCAATGCAGTGCCTCAGAAAACCTTCAAACTTGTTTCAAAATACCATTTTTAAATAGAAAAAAAAATATATGTAGGGGCGAAGATTACAATTTCATACATTTATCTTATCATGAGTGCCTTTAGCACAATGGGAACTCCAAATCCCAGAATAAGTCTCTTGGGTATGAAAATAATTATGCAAACTTTCTTATCATGCCCTGTAGGTTACTTGCACATTCTATAAAGCCTTCTTTAAGCACACTTATTTATAAAGTATTAAGAGCAGTTTCCATGGAAACCTAAATAATTTTTATTTCCTGACACATTGATTCTTTTTTCACATTTCTGGCATTGGTTTCGAAGTAGGAATCATTACTAATACGTGGCCCTTTCTTTCCTTAAACAAACTGTGCAAATTAATTGTTGTCCATATACACAGGATCCATCCTCCTTAACAGACATCTCATCTGAAGACTCAAATAAGGGTGAACAAAAGCAGGCATTTCTTTATCAACCTTAAATATTGGTTTGAAGTGGCTGCCTTATTACATCTTAATTGAATGCCATAGCAGGAGGGAAAAGTAGAGACACTGAGATACATAAAGGATATGAAACTTTCTATTTTTGATTCATGCTAATCCCACCTGTTTTTATCCATAACTGGGGGTTTCAAACTATTATTGGGAACTCCCAAAAGACAGTTGCAAGAAACTTAGAAACTTTTAAAGTCTACCTCAGGTATGGCAGTCAAACTTGGATATTTGATTATAGTATTGGTAATTTTAATGAAGTCATTAATTTTGTTCCTGTAGGGTAGCACAATAATTTATCACTTTAGAGACTGCAGAATTGTAAGGTCTGGAAACCACTGCATTAGCCTATCATGTTTCTCCAAAAATAAGAACTGATCTTATTTATTTATTTTATTTATTTATTTACATAAACTTATATGCCGCCCTTCTCCCAATAGGACTCAGGGCGGCTTACAGCATATTAAAACACACAAACGCCATCCCCCATAAAACCAATTAAAAACCAAATATTTGTCGCTGTATAGTTATTAAGATTCGAATTAAAATTGTCCCTATTTAAAATTCTCCCTAGGCCAGACCCGCTTGTTGAAAAAGCCATGTCTTGAGGGCGCGGCGAAAAGATAGGAGGTCCG
>NW_015403113.1:0-3404 GCF_001527695.2 Protobothrops mucrosquamatus
TACTGAGCTTAGTGGCATTGGTGCCAAAGGCAATGTGCTTACAACAGCAAGGTATTTTAGTTTTAAAAGAGTAAAATGTAGTTCTATATTCAGGTATAGTAGTTCTCAACTTATGACCACAATGGAGCCTGGAATTTGGATCATAAATCATAATGGTCGTATGTTGATGCACCCATATGACCGGATCCACTTTTAAAACTTTTTTGCAGTGGTAGTTAATTGAGTCAACATATTCCAATGAGTGCTTTTTTTTGTCAGAAATGGGCCAAAAAGGCCAGAAACAGGCAAAAAACATAGTAAATTGTGGTCACATGACTGAAGTGCATTGAGTCAGTTACCAAATGCATAAAATGCTGTCATGTAACCAGGCGGATGTGTGCAGACATTGGAACTCTAGAATCAGGTCTTAATGGCAAGTTAGGGCTGTGTCACCATCATGCCCCTGGAATTGCTCTGCAGAAAGATATAGAATCATCCAAGGACACTGTAGGTCTGCAAATTAAAGAAATGCAGATTATAAAATGTTGTCACCCTCTGTATTTATTTCTGTAAGTCAGGGGCAGGCAACATGATGCTCATAAGGATGACTCTACCGATTGTGCCCTTGGAGGAAGTTGGAAAATGTTCTGCTCATTTGATTATTTATCTGCATACTCAGTGAACAGGCTCTCCCATTACAGCCATTTCCTGGTGGCCTCAGGAGAAACTAAATGCATTTGCCAGTCCCAAAATCTATACCCACCAAGGGTGTTTAGAATTTCTTCTGCCTTCCAAGAACATTTCCAAAAATGCCATCTCACTTGTGCAGCCAGCATGCAGTTGTGTGGGCGGTGGGGGGGGGGGGGAATCTGAAGCTTAATGCTGGCTCAATCTAGCATAGGAATTTGATGTAGCCCTGCTATTTGCAGCCCAACCCAATATTTGTGAACACAGTAACGTTCCACAAGAGAACTGAAAAATAACTTCTCATTCTTCAACTTAGCGTTCCTTGGCAACCAGGAAATTTATGAAGTTGACCATGCCTTGATCTCCTCACCTGGTCCAGTAGATGAAGAACAATTAAAACATCCTTTTTCTAGACACTATTTCCTCAGTGGGTCTTCCAGCTGAACAGAAAACCCAAAGCTGCTGATTATATTGGTCTCTGCTGGCAACCAAACATAAAACAAGATGCTGGAGGAATTTATGTATATAACTGAAACATTGTGCTGAGGTTCTTCCTTTGTCAAAACTTTTGACTGTTCTTCTGGTGGCTTCCCTTAGTCACAGCTGGGCCAAGATGGAATCCCAGTTTAAATCTTACAGAGGGAGCTGAGTCAGGAGAGGAAAAACAGAGGGAAAGGTTGGATTCCCTCATCAAATGTTTTTGAAACCAGAGAGTACATCTGTTTGGCCTTGGATGCTAGCCCACATTTTCTTTGGTGGCTTATTTTGATTATAAAAAAAAACTAAGAGACTGAAGCAAGGAAAAGCATTCGGGTTACTAGCCAGTGTTGTGTATTCTCTGACAGTTACCAGACTGCAAAGATCCTGTTCTAAAAGAAACTAGGGTCATTGTCCCAAGTGCCAAATGGTAAAGGTGACCTAAGAAAATTCCTGAATTCATCTTTGACAGAACCATAGTCTGGAAGCCTCTAGTGACTCTACCATGTTTACCTGCAGCAGGTGTAGGTGGACTGGAAGACTAGGAGGAAAACAAAAAGAACTTCCCTGATTCTCAAAGGCCCAACACTTGTATAAAAAAGCAATTCCATGCCAGTAACAAAAGCCAGTTTGGTATAGTGGTTAATGCACTGGGTTAGAAACAAGGAGTTTATTGTTCACGGATTATAGTTCCACCTTAGGCATAAAGTCAGCCAGGTGATTTTGGGCCAGTCACTCTCTCTCAGCCCTTGGAAGGAAGCAATGGCAAACCACTTCTGAAAACCTTGCCAAGAAAACAGCAGGGACTTGTTCAGGTAGTCAACAATAACCCAAAGGCCCATACACACATCCATGCACACACATAAATACCGATAACACCGGTGCTATTGTACCTTTGGTAGCTGCTTTGTAATATCATCTTCTAAAATTTCCTAAGTGGCACATCATCCACCACTATGTTTTTACATCCTTTGTTTTGGTATGGAAATTCTGTGATAAGACTCCACAGAAAAATCTTTATGTGGAAACTGGTACCAAGAAGCAAAGCTTCTCAATTGATTATGCTGCACAGATCCTTCCAACCAAGTCTAAGGAAGTATATGAGTCAGACATATAAATCACTTTAAAATAAAAATAGTCAGATTACCAGGTACAATGCCAAATAAGCCCCTGGATGGAATTAATTCAGGGAATACAGATTCAGAGAATGCTTTTTGTTATTGTTTAACAAAAAATGGATTAGAAGAAAACTACCTACTCAGGAAAGAAAGAAAAAAATCATGATTTTTTAAAAAAAGAATAAGGTTTCCAATCAGCAACCTTATCTATCCTAATTGAGGATTTTAACTATTATGCTATTTCAGCACCATTAGTAAAGGATTAGAAGACCTCCAAGGTTCCTTCCAACTCTGTTATTCTGTTCTGTTCTGTTCTGTTCTGTTCTGTTCTGGTCTGGTCTGGTCTGTTCTGGTCTGGTCTGGTCTGGTCTATTCAATGTCTTCACCTGATCTCTCGTATAGCAGCCCAGAGTTATATGTGGGCCTATGGCCACAGCTCACCTAATCCCATTCTAAATTTTTGTAGAAATGTTGCAGAAAGAAAAAGCCTAAAAACAGCCTTCCTGACTGAAAGGGACCTGACTGGACTGACATACAAGTGTGATCCCTCCTTCACTGCCTTCCCCCTCTCCCCAAATATTTTGCCATTGTGGACTTATAGCAGGCAAATCCTCCATGGAGATATTTCTGGGATGAAACATTTCTGCAATAAAAAGACCCCCAATCATCTGACTGCTTACTTTTTCTTCACCAATGTGGTGCACAAATATCCTGTTGCTTACAATTCATCAAAGAAACGTAGAACAATTCCACTTCTACAAAGGACTGACCAACTCTTGCAAAAGAAAGGCCCAAGGCCTCCAGAGTTTCATCTGGTCCTAATTTTGCATTGCACTGTAAAATGACACGCCAAATTTTTTTTCCACGTTCATTGTAGCTTATTTTCATCTAGTTTACATTTCAGAATGCCCTGCTTTTCCAGCTTGATTTGTCATATTTTAAAAAAAAAGAAAAAAAATAAAAATTTATAGTAGCCGACCTACTGGCACCACCACAGCTGTGCAGCTTAGAGGATCCATAATGACATAGTATCTCTGACTTCTCTTTAAAGCATTGGGGCAAGACAGTGCGACTCGACTTGTATTCTCCCTCAGAATGCCCTAGAACTAATATTGTGGGTGTGGGTGTGAGCCTCTGACAGAA
>NW_015403114.1:0-3404 GCF_001527695.2 Protobothrops mucrosquamatus
TGCGTATAAAAAGGGGCGGGGCTTCGATTAAGCAATCACAGTCTCTCTTCATTTTCTTTTCTTTATAAATCCTCTACTACACCTTCCATCCCCCCACAAACTAATACCCCTGCCAGTTTATGGGATATTTAATTCCTGCTATAAACCCTTTGTAGTTTAGGCTTAGGGAATACCCCTTGTAGCAAACAGCAGCCTGCCTTGCTCCTTGCTCCTAAACATGTTTGTAACTCTGCCCGTGGGGATCTGCGGTGTTGTTTTTAATCAGGGTAGCTACCCCCTGCTGAATTGCTGCGACGTTGCAGGTTTTCTCTGCCCTCTCCGGACGTATTCTTTAAAAAAGAAAAGAAAAGAAAAGTCTAGTGTGTATTTGTGTGCCATACAGGTAATCCCAATTTGCAACAGTTCATTTAGTGACCGTTCCAAGTTACAACAGCACTGAAAAAAGTGAGTTACGACCGTTTTTCACACAGGCGGCCGTCACAGGGTCATGTGATCCACTTGTCCCGGGGTGTGTGTCACCCGATCCCCTTTTGCGACCATCTGACAAGCAAAGTCAATGGGGAAGTCGGATTCACTTAACGACCGTGTGACTCACTTAACAACAGCAGTGATTTACTTAACAACGGAGGCAAGACAGGATGTAAAATGGGACAAAATACACTTAACAGCTGTCTCGCTTAGCAACGTAAATTCTGGGCTCAATTGTGGCCGTAAATCGAGGACTACCTATATATACAGGGTTGTGTATTTGTCGTGTGCATTGTATCCAGAAGAAAGATGGGGATTGGGGTGAGCCCTGCCTGTTGACAGCTGAAGTCTGATGGTTGTCGAATTAAAAGTTGAAGAATAAAGAATAAAACGACTAATATAAAACCTCTGTTCCATAAACCACAGGCGCACAACTACACAATTACTAAGAGACAGTTGCTAAGTGGGTTTTACCCCATGTTATGACCTTTATGACCATAGTTGCGAAGTGAATCACTCCAGTTGTGAAGTTAGTAACATAATTAGTTTAAGTGGATCTGACTCTCCCATTGGCTGCTTGTCAGACGGACGCAAAAGGAGATCACACGATCCAGGGACACAGCAATTGTCATAACTGCGTCGGTTGCCAAGTGCCTGCATTACGATGATGTCACCCCGGGGAGGCTACAATGTTCGAAAGTGTGAAAAACGGCCACAAGGCCCTTTTTTTCAGTGCCGTTGTGATTTCGAACGGTCACTAAACGAACTGTCGTAAGTGGAGGACTGTCTGTACGTGCCACAAATTTTGATCACGTGACCATAGGGAGGCTGCAACGCTTGCCAGAGTGAAAACAAGGGTCACAACAAGTCCCTTTTTTCAGTGCCGTTGTAACTTCCAGCGGTCACTAAATGAACTGTTATAAATCGAGGACTAGCGGACAACTCTTGACGTCTGTGTAGACCCCGGATTCACCTTGCTTTGTTTCTGAGCCTGGTGTCTTTGCGCACGTGCGCACGCACGCACGCGCGCGCGCACGCGCACACACACACACACACACACACGCTGAAAAGCAAGAAGCCGGTTAAAATTGCCACCCACTTTGCTCCCATTTTATTATCTATTCTCCCTGGATGCATTCATTCATTCGTCCGTTCCTTCCGTTAATGGGGGCTTTTATCCTACCCTGCTTTATGGGTGTTTTGCTGAATAATGACTTATATAGAAATAATAAAACTCTGTAATTTGCTAGCTTCCTTTCTAGCAAAAAAAAAAAAAAAACTCAGCCAGCACAGGTGTTGCTCGTACAAGCGGTCCTCAGTTTATAACCTATCGTTTAGTGACCGTTCAAAGTGGCCACAGCACTGAAAAAGGGACTTAGGACCATTTTTCACACTTACGACGGTCGCTGCATCTCCAGGGTCACGTGATCAAAATTCAGACGCTTGGCAACTGGCATGTACTTGTGACGGTTGCAGTGTCCCGGGGTCAGGGATCCCCTTTTGCGACAAAGCCAATGGGGAAGTCCAATTCACTTAACAACCATGTTACTAACGTATTAGCTGCGGTGATTCATTTCACGACCGTGGCAAGTAAGGTGATATAATGGGTGAAAACTCGCCTATCAACTGTCTCGCTTAGCAATTGGAAATGTTGGGCTCAAATGTGGTCGTAAATCGAGGACTACCTGTACGGTCAGCCCTTAAGGCAGACAAGAAAAATTAATCCAATTGGTGTGTGTGTGTGTGTGTGTGTGTCCCTGCAAGCCAGGTGTGTGTGTGTGTGTCCCTGCAAGCCAGGTTGGTTTTTTTTTGCAAGTTCCGACAGCCTACTTGAGAACAGTGTTCAGACAGCAAATTTCAAAAATTTTATTATTATTATTATTAATAATTTTATATTATTATTATTATTATTATTATTATTATTATTATTATTATTATTATTATTATTATTATTAATAATAATAATAATAATAATAATAATAAAGTTGGAAGGGACCTTGGAGGTCATCTAGTCCAACCCCCTGCTCAGGCAGGAAACCCTATACCATTTCGGACAAATGACAAATTGTGGGAGGCTACAGGGAAGGTGCAGATTAGGTAATGTGAAGCCATAATATGATGGTTTGATTTTGTTATACGATAGTGAGTGGGGAGAACGCAGGCAGGTTAGCCTGTAAATGATAATTGCATTGTGGGAATGCAAAGATGCATCAAAGAAACCAGCAGGTTTGCAGAAGGGAAAAAACAGGCGGTGGATAGGTCTAGTTTGGGATTTGGACTATATCAGGGGTCTTCAAACTTGGCCCTTTTATGACTTGTGGACTTCAACTCCCAGAATTCCTCAGCCAGGCACTCGTGCCTGGCTGAGGAATTCTGGGAGTTGAAGTCCACAAGTCATAAAAGGGCCAAGTTTGAAGACTCCTGGACTATATAGTGCAAACTCTGAAACTTTGAGATGTGAGGACTCCAACTCCCAGAATTCCCCCGACAGTCTTGCTCGTCACAATTCAAGGACTACCTGTATCTCAAGCGCTGCAATCAAGCTGGTCAGTTGTAAATTGATTTCTAGAGCAACGTTTCTCAACCTCAGCAACTTTAAGATGCAGAGACTCCCGTTGCTGGCTGGAGAATTCTGGGAGTTGAAGTCCCCACCTCTTAAAGACTCGCTGACACAGAGGAACGGGCTACAAAGTGGACTAGTGCAATTAAATAATTCAATCTGGGATCAATCTGGGACAGAACAATTAACCAGTGGAACAACCTGCCTCCAGAAGCGGTGAATGCTCCAACACTGGAAGTTTTTAAGAAGAGACTGGACAGCCATTTGTCCGAAATGGTATAGGGTTTCCTGCCTGAGCAGGGGGTTGGACTAGATGACCTCCAAGGTCCCTTCCAACTTTTATTATTATTATTATTATTATTATTATTATTATTAT
>NW_015403115.1:0-1092 GCF_001527695.2 Protobothrops mucrosquamatus
GATTGGCCTAGGGGAATTTTTAGTGGGGTTTTAAGAGAAATTTTAATTATATAGGCCATAGTAAATATTTCTTTTTAATTAGGTTTTAAATTGGGTATTTATTGTTGTATCTGTTTTATAAGGCTGTCAGCCGCCCTGAGTCCGTAAGGAGAAGGGCGGGATAAAAATTGAATAAATAAATAAATAAAATAAATAAATATCTTGATGACGTACACTAAGCTTCCCTTGGTTTGCTGATTCATATGCAAAGATCAGAATAAAGTAAACAGAAGAACAATCCTCCAAGCATTGGTGGCCTCTAGATAAAAAATGCTTATCAATAAAAATGTGAGGCAGATGGGTGGTTTCAAAATCAGATAGGCAGAGAGACAGATGAATAAAAGATTTATAATAAAAATGTGGTGTAAGCCAACAGTAAGAAGTGCCCCTGTTTATAACGTTGGTTTTTCTCCAAAACCCTATGATCCTATGTATAGTAGACATCAGACAGTTCATTCCACCCGTTTTATGTTTCTCTGCCACTCGAAGTTCAATATTCTATGACTAAAATGAGCATACTAAATCTTCCATCACTACTTTTGTTTTTAAAGTGATTATGGTTTTGAAATGTTTGGCAGACACTGGCTTTGTATTTAACGCTGACAAGAATTATGAACTGATCCCCCTCCCCCCATCTGAGAAAAAAGTAGTAATTGTCTGAGCAACTTTGGTCATGGACAAGTAGGGAATGACGACTCCTCTAACAGCAAAAAAATAAAGACAAACATGATTTAAAATAACTACAATAAAGAAACGGAACTGTAAAGAATGCTGCGTATGACCAAAAAATCCAAATATTCCAAGGCTTTTATATAAATCATCTATATAACGACCATTTCCCTACAACATTATGGAATCAATAAATAAGACTTATTCTTCAATGATAGTAATTAAATATGGGAAAGAAGTCTCAGGTATACTGCTAAACCTTGACTATTACAGCTGACCAAATGCACAATTTTGCTAAATTCAAAACATCAACTTACGTAAGAATGCTTCTCACCTGCTTTTAAGCCCCATTTCAATTTGCTTTCCCATCATTCAATAGTAATC
>NW_015403115.1:9638-13040 GCF_001527695.2 Protobothrops mucrosquamatus
GCACATGACCTCAGGACACTGCAACTGTCCTAAATAGGAGTCAGTTGCCAAGCATCTGAATTTTGATCACATGACCAAGGGGATGCTGCAATGGTCATAAGTTTGAAAAATGGCCATAACTCATTTTTTTTCAGTTGTAATTTTGAACACTCACAGCACTGAAAAGGTAACTTCAGAAAGTTATCTTTCAGTACTAAAACCTAGTTTGTTTAATTATGTCCATATATTATTGCACAAAATATTTAAACTTTATCAGAGCTCCATGTATGAAAGATAAAAACAATCTACATCCTGACAGAATACAACCCCAGTATGTATATAATTTTTTTCTCATGACCTACTGTAATTTAGTGTCTAATTTACTGTATATGTCACAAAAGACAGGAAAGGACATGATCTCTTTTACTAAAACTTCATTTCTATCAATGTAGCAGAAGCTGAAATATATTCTCATTTATTGTTTTCTATGTTTTACAGAATTTATAGATACATTCAAAATATCTAAAATGTAGCATCAAAATGATGATCACACTATGTTAAACAGAAAGAGCTCAGATGTGTTTATTTAATTTCATATAGGGTAAAACAAAGTTAAGTACTCAGATGTGTACTTAATTTCATATAACAGTTCACTTGAATACTGGAGGGTTTTAACAGAAATTATCAAATTAAGCTCTCTCCTATATGTTAATCTGAAGACACAGCAGCAGTACAAACTGGTACCAAAACTTTTTCAGTAGCAATCCTGGTTTAATGCTATATCCCAGTGGTGGCGAACCTATGGCACGTGTGCCAGAGGCGGCACTCAGATCCCTTTCTGTGGGCACACGCGCCATGCCCGAGATGGCAACCGTCCTTCTTTAACCAGCTACCTGCTAACTCGCCGAGGTCCCATATGGCCGGATGCATCCCAGCATGGCTGGTTTCCCTCCCCCCCATTCCATCCCTCCTGGCTTCGCATGCTCTCCTTTTCCTGGGTATGACCCACTGCATCGCCTCCTCAGCTGTCGGCCGTCCGTCCAGCTCAAAGGCGGCTTCTCTGAACTGCTGGTGGTAGAGTGTGCCGGTCGAGGGGCTGGCAGGCTGTGGCTGCTGACAGACACTGTCAGCCCCCTTGCGCTCGCTGGCCTCTGTGTGCGGGGGCCGATGGTGTCAGGCAGCAGCCACCCCGGCCCCTGCCTCGCCTTGCCCTGCGACAATGGCACCCCTGCCCTGCCTCACCTCCTCGCCCCACCCTGCAGGATGAGCCTCCTGCCCACTGCCCCACCTGCCAGACACCCCCTGGATCTCCCCCAACCCTGCCCGATCCCCACAGGCGTTCCTCCCCACAAGCAACACCAAGGTGACCATGCCCACCTTGGCCACACCCACCCAGTCTGCCATGACCACCACAGCCATGCCAACCCAGTGGGCCATGCCCACCTGGCACCCGGCAATAAATAAGTGGGTTTTGGGTTGCAGTTGGGTTGCAGTTTGGGCACTCGGTCTCTAAAAGGTTCGCCATCACTGCTATATCCTAATCCTCACTTCATTTCATGGATATCTTTTCCTATTTTAACACACTTCCATCTTTCCTGGAATATCACTATGAGTCCTTTTTACTCGATCATTTATTTCAATGGAGGAACTGTATTTCTTTAAATGATCCAGTCCAGCTTGACCTACTCTAAAGTAGCCTTATCTGACCCAATCTTGAAAAAGGGAACTTAATCTTCCATTGTCTAGTAACGCAAAGATTTTGTTTTTTACCAGAATGGGATGAAAGCCAGTAACAACATTATAAACACATCAAACAATTAAAATTGATGCAGATTATTTTAAACTCCTTTAAAATCTGCTTTAAAGTGTTGTGGCATTTTAAAAAGAGGAAAAAGTATTACTAATTAAGCTATAGGCTTTAATCATAATTTCCCAGAACAAACATTAACAATCAATTATAAAAGTCAATTCACAGGAACTATGAACCACAGCAATACCAATTGGGGTGACAGTCTTACAACATTTATGTTCTCATTTAGTTATAACCAATGCCAATTTCTTCAGTACTACCAGCTTTCCTTAAAGAAACTGTGTCCTCATTCATAAAAGAGCTATCAACAAGCAAACCTTACACTTGTGATAAACCACTATTAACTCCTTTTTCTCTTCTGCAAATCAAGTACCATCATCAAGCAAGTGAAGGAAGTTTAAGTATTTAGGAGTTATCTACCAATCATCTTCAACATAGAAAAATTTAATAAAAGACACTATCTTAGGTACCTTTTTTGTAATCAATTTTCAGTTACCTCCCAAAAATTTGCAAAATTTTTATCAATAGCTAATAGAAGCTGTTGAATGCCCCTTCCGATAACGGTTTCAGACCCATTCACTCACACTCTCTCTAAATGTATTTTTTATGTGTTCTGTTTTATGTATTTTTAATTATTGGTCTGAGACTGTAAATAAACAAACTAACAAATCATGTACATACAAAATCCACCAACACATTACCTTAATTTGCAAGCTCCTGCACCAGTAAAGCTCTTTAAGGCAAAGGTCCTAAGCCTAATGCTTTATGGTGCACCAGTCTGTCTGTATAAAGACTTAAGAGCATTAGACATTGCCCATACAAAATGTGTAAAAGTGATGCTTTATCTCACTTGTGTTCTAAATATTTCCACAAATTTAAAACAGGTCTCCCTTTTATAGAGGCACTGTACGACTTTATAAATTAAGATACCAGGGATGTTTCTTGTACTCTTACTGCTTATGGACAAGTTAACTTCCTCAGACAAAAATAACACAGAGAAAGCTTTAAATTATTGTAGTTTTTCGCTCCGTGTTTAATTCTACAAAATGTCACTGGAATAAAGCAGTATACACCCAATTCCAATCTGCAGAGAGAATTTTGGCCCATACTCTTATAAGGATGCTCTTCGCAAAATGTTATTTATATTAGGCTGCTACTTTATTAATCTTCTGTCTATTCCACAAATAATTAACCAGTGGAACAACCTGCCTCCAGAAGTGGTGAATGCTCCAACACTGGAAGTTTTTAAGAAGAGACTGGACAGCCATTTGTCTGAAATGGTATAGGGTTTCCTGCCTGAGCAGGGGGTTGGACTAGATGACCTCCAAGGTCCCTTCCAACTTTATTATTATTGTTGTTGTTGTTGTTGTTGTTGTTGTTATTATTATTATTGTTGTTGTTGTTGTTGTTGTTGTTATTATTATTATTATTATTATTATTATTATTATTATTATTATTATTATTATTATTATTATGTTTTTCCACAATAGACATAATGATACACTATCTACAAATCTGGAGGGCAGATATAATAATGCCACTCTGAAAGACCATATTTGTTCCTGTTTAAAAGGATCAGTCATCAATACCACATGTCTTAGTGAATTGTTTCA
>NW_015403116.1:0-3402 GCF_001527695.2 Protobothrops mucrosquamatus
ATCTGTAGGGCTCTGCATGGGTTGGGTGTGGCCCCTAAAGCCCTTCCAAAAGTTGTTGCCAAACTACATTTTTTAATGTGACTAAATGAGAACTATAAAATGCATCAGGAATAACCCTGTGCTTAAATTAAATCTAAATTTAATTCTAATTCTAAGTTAAATAACATTATTATAGAATAGAATAGAATAGAATAGAATAATAGAATAGAATAGAATAGAATAATAGAATAGAATAGAATAGAATAGAATAGAATAGAATAGAATAGAATAGAAAGGGACCTTGGAGGTCTTCTAGTCCAGCCCCCTGCTTGAGCAGGAGAACCTATACTATCTCAGATAAGTGGCTGTCCAGTCTCATCTTAAAAATTTCCATGATTTCTGGAGGCAAGCTGTTCCACACTATTAGGACGTTTCTTCTTAATTCCAGGTTGCTTCTTTCTTTGGTCAGTTTCCAACCATTGTTTCTTGTCCTGCTTTGGAGAATAGTTGGATGCTCTCTTCTTTGTGGCAGCCCCTCAAATACTGGAATACTGCTATCATGTCACCCCTGTTTCTTCTTTTCTTTAGACTAGCCAAACCCAAGTCCTGCAGCCATTCTTCATGTTTTAGTCTCCAGGCCTTTGATTATTTTAGTTGCTCTTCTCTGAACTTTTTCCAAGGTTTCAACATCCTTTTTTTTGTTTGTGACCCCATGACACTATTCCAACTATGATCTTAGTCCCAAAGAGCTCTGTACCACAGATTTAAATGAGTGTATCTAAATGTATGAATGTATCTAAATATTAGTGTAATTTTCAACACATTTTGGTATGCTGACGTAATACATGGTGATCTAAATATTGCAGGGCAGATGTTTTATTGCAAAGTGTTTAGCAGGATATTTACTTTTAAATAAAATATAGATCGTTTTCTCTAAACTCAGCTTTATATAGATCATAAATAGAGGATAGTGGGGATGTGTGAAAGTAATCCCTTATTAGTTGCTCATGATTCCTGTTTTTTAAGATTTTTAAAAGAATTATTTTTTGCTTCTGAAATAGCAAGTAATACTTGAAATAATTATGTAAGTAAAGCCTCCATATGGTATTATTTCATATAATACCTTATGGCACTTTTGAACCTTACTTTAGTCTTCAAATAATTTATTCTTATGTTAAAATTGTATGCATGAATATTTTGACCATTTGCCTCTCAATTCACAGTCTCTGTTGAAATGTGATGATCAGGAAATCATTTCCATTCATAGCAAAAGAAGCCAAAAAGGGAACAAAAAGACCTCTTTATCAGCAATCAGCACCAAATAAGCAGAGATTAGCACCAAGATTAACAAGAGGCCAACAATGAGGCAAACAGTGGTTCATAACACACCAGATTTAATTGTGGTTGAAAAGAAGGAAGTATGGATAACTGATATGGCAATACTAGGCGATAGTAGAATAGAAGACAAATAATTGGAGAAGATCACAAAGTATCAAGATCTGAAAGCTGAAGTTGGAAGATTATGGCATAAACCAGTCATGGTGGTCCCAGTGGTTATCAGCACACTGGATGTCATATCAAAAAATCTTGGACATCGCTTAGAAAATTTGCATATTAACACAATTTTCATCTGCCAACTACAAAAGACTACACTGCTTGGATTTACAATGCTGATACATTGCTATCCTAGGTTCTTGGGAAGAACTTGATGTGTATGAAGGCCAACTTCAAAGAACTGGCAGCTTTAATTTCACGTTGATGTGAATAATAATAATAATAATAACAACAACAATAACAACAATAATAATATTCTAATCAAGTTAATGGCGTAACTATGCAATAGCTGTGAACAGCCAGATACTAAGAGAAGTCATAGCAAAAACAAGAACTCTACAGTATCTTCCAATTAATATTCCAGCAACTAACATTGAGGGGCCCACTGCTTCTTTATAATAAAAAAGTAACTTATAAAGATAATATTGCCAGTCATTTAACCTTTATGGTTTTATTGAATGTTCAAGAATTGCAGAAATTAAAATACTATCAATATTTTTTGTTGGTCATGAAACATATTGATGGAATAATCCATTGAACCTGTTGAAATTAAGCAATTATGAAATTGGATCAGTGGAATTCCACTACTATAATAGAAAAAAAGATGATAGCATAATTGTTGTTTTACATCTTATCTACATTTCTGCATGGAATTTTAGGAGAAGGGATTAAATAAATAATGGTAGTTCATTTCAAGAAGCTTTTCTTAACATGTTGTTGTGTTGCTGTTCTGTTATTCAATTCCCACTATACTCAGCACAGTTTGTAGTCTTAAGAGGGTACAAGGTTGGAAAAGGTAATTTTAGATGAAAATATTCTTCAAAATATGAAATACTGTGTCTTTGTTGATATTATTCTCAAGTTCAACTTGTAGAACTGATTCCTACCTTCAGATCTTGAATGGATTTGGGCTAGGGCAATTGAAGAATATCTATTACTACTATTAGAACAAAAGAATGTCTACTTTTACTTTTCAGATCAAATTTAGAGAGATGTTCAGTATCATCTTACTGCTTGAAGTTTAGCAACAGACATGGACTCCCAAGAGACAACATTTCTCGTTCTGTCACAGGTTAATACAGCAATTATTGGTGGTTCTTCTAAAAGCTGTTGTGTTTACATAATTTCAAAATGTCCAGAGTTAAATCAATGACATGTAACTTCTCAAGTTTGAAGTCTTCGCTTGGCTTTTGCTGGACCATGCTGGGTTACACTCTACATAGTAGTGAGTGGTTCTAGGATAAAATATACAGTATAAAAGATAAAGGTAAAAGTTTCCCCTGTCCAGTCATGTCCAACTCTAGAAGGGTGGTGCTTATCTCCATTTCTTAGCCAAGGGAGCCAGCGTTGTCTGAAGACCTTTCCTTGGTCATTTGGCTGGCATGACTATAAGCCGAGGCACATGGTACGCTGTTACTTTCCCACCAAAGTTGTACCTATTAATCTACTCTCGTTTGCATGCTTTCGAATTGCTAGGTGGGCAGGAGCTGGGGCAAATAACGAGAGCTCACCCCATTGTGTGGTGTTCGGGTCGCGAACCCTGGCTGTCGCCTTTACTAGCTGCCAGGCTCAGCGTCTTTAACTGCTAAGCCATCGCGCCCCTTATACAATATATAAAGTGAAATATTAAGGCTGTGAAGTGTTTGAGTTTCATTTTGGAAATGGTGCTTTGACTTGCCTTCGTAGAATTCTGAGGATCCGGTGGCAGGATAAGATACCAGATACAGATGTCCTCTCCAGAGCAGGCCTATCATCAGTTTACACTCTGTTGATGAAAGCCCAGATGCGCTGGGCAGGCCACGTTGTAAGGATGCCAGACCATCGCATCCCTAAACAGCTCTTCTATGGTGAGCTGTCTCAAGGAAAGCG
>NW_015403117.1:0-3402 GCF_001527695.2 Protobothrops mucrosquamatus
GTGCTCCAAACACTGCTGTCCAACTGAACCTGAAGAATTGCATACCCAGGAGACAGAGACAGAGAGAGAGAGAGAGAGAGAGAGAGAGAGAGAGAGAGAGAGAGAGAGAGAGAGAGAGAGAGATGGACAGATGGACGGACAGACGGACAGACAGACAGACAGACAAAAGGATGGTGTGCAGAGGAATCATTTTAGTGGGCCTTCAATTGCCTGTTCTTGTGATGGAGTCATCTGTTGAAAATGCCTAGAATTACATAATTATATAATTCTATCCCAAGAGACAAATTGGCAAAAGCATGCTGTTAAAACAAAGAGACACTTGTATGGAAACAAGAGAAAGAATTAAAAGAAATCAAAAAGATATTCAGAAGAAAGAGGAAAAGAAAACTGCAAGTAGCTTCCCAAAACTGCAGAGATACAACAGACTCATAAAGCCTTAGTCCTTATTCTCAGTCCTTATCAGCATAGGATATTGAATCTTCACATATCTCTACATTGGTATTTTTTGATGTTTCTCTAGATATAGATATTCCCTTCACATGAAGAGTTCAGCTGCTAATACCTTTTGTTTCCCTACTTTAGATTTTATAATGAAAGTTTAAGTTCACAGAGGGAAAATAATACAGTAATAATAATCAAGGATATTTTTTAAAAAAATCAGTTATAAAAATGGACAGAGTTGCATGAATGCATAGTGCAGAGAAATAAAAAGGAACATTTAAATGTTCTTTCTGGATGCTTGGCCAAGCATTATTTTACAACAAAAATACAACATTTAAAAAAGTAAATAAATGGATAGTGTGGGATTGCCAATGAAATCATAATGGCTTTACACTATCGGCTCATTTTACATTTTTGACTGTTTTAATAACAAGCTCCATAATTTGCACAGATTGCTTCAAAGGAACTATGAAAATTGGGAGAAAAAGGTGTATAATTCAGCTGAATCACAGAATTTTTTTTTAAAAAAACTATACTATTGTTAGTCCTCTGCTGCATTATCTTGTAATCTTTGTGATCTTAATTATATCATCCATTTTTCAGCTTTTGTTACCAAGAATCCCAATTAGAAGACTATTTAGACATTTTGGGGGGAAATCACTTTTCTCATTCCCTTTTGGGGGGAAATCACTTTTCTCAAAGGAAAAGGTTTTACAAGGCTCTTTGGCAAAAAGGAAGAAGAAGAAGAAGAAGAAGAAGAAGAAGAAGAAGAAGAAGAAGAAGAAGAAGAAGAAGAAGAAGAAGAAGAAGAAGAAGAAGAAGAAGAAGAAGAAGAAGAAGAAGAAGAAGAAGAAGAAGAAGAAGAAGAAGAAGAAGAAGAAGAAGAAGAAGAAGAAGAAGAAGAAGAAGAAGAAGAAGAAGAGAGAAAAAAAAAAAAGCAGGACCAGGCCTTTGGCATAAATTGGGCAGACAATAGTAACTTGTTTCTGAGAGGCTTTTTAAAACAAAACCTAAGAATGTGAGCATTGCAGCTCACTTATACTTGGAAAATTTCCTCTTTTCCCCTCCTTTGTGGATATTTATGTATGCTATCAAATTTAAAATACTACACACCAATTTAAAATGAAATACACCAAGAACCCTGGTGGTACAGTGGATAGAATGCAGCATTGCTACTTCTGCTGACTGCTGACTGCCAGCAGTGGGCAGTTCAAGTCTTACCAGCTCAAGATTGACTCAACCTTCCATCCTTCCAAGATCAGTAAAATGAGGACCCAGATTGTTGGGGGCAATATCCTGACTCTGTAAACTGCTTAGAGAGGCCTGTAAAGCACTATGAAGTGGTATATAAGTCTTAAGTGCTATTGCTATCAGAAGGAAGCAACTTTATTGTCACTTTGAATGTACACCAATCAGCATACGTCAAAATGAAATTTCGTTGCATACAGCTCTCAAAGGGCCACCATCTCCGATATACACTCCTTGTTCGTGGCCAGCTCAACGTCCATTTTAGTCTCTAGGGAACGAATGATGGCAAACAGGACAGATGGAAACGGAGCTCCATGTGGACTAGCCCTCAAATTAGCTTGTATTCCTGCACGACAACCTCGCCTCCTTTTCTTTTTCTGATCCTGCCTCTTTCATCTTTTCCTTAAAGGGGGCTCACTCCTTTTTGCCCCTGGAGTACGCTGCCGTCGCCACCAACTCCTCCAAAAGCCTCTCTCTCTTCCTCTGCGCCTGCCGACAGCCTCATCCAGTTCCTTCACTCCATAAGCTCCAGGACCTCTCCTCCTCTGCCTCCTTCGGAAACAGCCCTGATTTGCAATAGAATCCGTCGTTGCTGGCAGAAAATTTTCAAACAGCACAAACAACTTTTAACAATCTCACCAACAGTTCCAAAACAGCTAAAAACTCGCCATACCATCAAAGATTGTCGATCGTATGTTAGCTTAGTCTCACTATGTTGCTCAAACACATTAAAACTTTCCCGATCATGTGGCCTATATCCCTCCAAAAACGTTTCACCTTCGAGAGCCAGGCGCCGCCATCTTAAGAATGTGCGATCTTGAATTTTCTTGAAAATAAATGTCCTTGTTGGCATAATTCACTATTCTATATTATGTAAACCAAAGATGGCTGCTCTTTAGAAGGAATTGCCAACATTGTCTGGTTTAAGATGCAGTTTATTATTCACACCCCATATTATGTAGAGTCTTTGTTCAGGTTTTTCTATGTTACAATACATCATCTTAGCCCTTTAAACCAAGCTGGAAAAAAAGGTGTCTGGGTTTTTAAAATAGGAATCCCTTATAGAATGCATATTCAATTTTTTAAAAATTATATTACATACAAAAAGAAGGAAAAAGAATAAAGAATAAAGAAACCAAACTATTATTTATATTTAGTTTATTACATTTACATTGCTCATTAAATGGTGATCACATTAATCAATTTTTCTATTGTATCAACAGGGTTCCAGTTTATAAACAGAAAGAGTGTGAATACCCATGGCAAACTATTTTTCTACATCTGAATAATTATAATCTTTGTACCCCCATACATAATAAATCCATAGCTTTTCCTCTGCTAAATTCAGTGGTGGGATTCAGCCAGTTCACATCACTTCGGCAGAACCGGCAGCTAATTTTTTGTTGCCCAGGCCCAGAATGGACTTCCGGAAGCAGCATCCACACAGAGAACCGGTTGTTCACATATGTGAATCCCACCAATGGCTAAATTCCAAATATTTGATATAAGATTTAAAAAAAACATTCACACCCATGAAGAACAAAGATCTTAGTAACACAGTGTTAATAATTTTGGGAATATCACGCCAGTATGAAATTTAATTGAATATCATAGATATTTTCTCATTGAAGAACGAGAGGTTAGTCTATGACAGCCCCCCATTGAAATGAAACTGGTAGCCCCTTTTCTAAGATTTTTTTAGATTGTTATATA
>NW_015403118.1:0-3401 GCF_001527695.2 Protobothrops mucrosquamatus
GTATTGTTTCTCCTATATTTTGAGCCCATTTAATCATACAGTCTTTAACTAATTCAGTTTCTGAGTCCAATTCTAATAAAACATTATATATCCTTTTAATATGTCCTTTAGCACCATCTCTTACTTGCTTCAAAAAATTCCCGTCTTCCATAACAAAAATAGTCTTTTTATCAATTCGCCATCTGTCTTGAATTTGTCTTTACAAAAGCCAAGAGAAATTTGGGTTATTTTGCTTCAAAACTTCTATTGATTTTAAGCACCAGTTACCACCACCACTCTGGTATAACAAATCTTTATATGTAAGTCCCTCTATTACCACTCCTTTAGTTATGGCTTGAAAAATATGTGAAGGTATCACCCAGAGTGGTAGTTTGGATATTAGATGAATGTTGATGTAGACTTACATAGTCTGCCCCTTAAACCCAATTCTCTATCGTGAAAAATGAGATTCTGTACTATGTTTGTGGGTGTATTTGTGATCCAAAGAAATGGCATAGTTGTTTTAAGAAGTTGCAGATAAACTCAACATTTCTATCCCCACCCTGCAGTGTTCTGAATTACATGAAGGGCTGCACAGACATGCACACCCTCTTTCTCTGCCTTTATTCTATCATTGTACAGTGTTACACACACACACACACACACACACACACACACACATTTTTCTTAAGGGAAAATGACCATCCAAGAGACAAAATAGAGAAAGTGTACAGAGCAAGGCTTCTGGAATTCTTTCCAACCTATTTACCAGCATAGTCCTGGGAGGCATCTATTTTTCATGCACAATTAAGTAACATATTAGGTCTGCCTGCAAATGTATTCTACTTTCAGTGTATATTGCTTCACATTGGGGGTGTGTGTGCATGTGTGCACTAGAAAGCACAGGGCTGGTTGCATATGCTCCACTTTAGTCACATGATGATGAAAGGCTTAAAATGGGGCAGCTGGAAATATTTTGAGCTGCGTATCCAAATTGCCTCTCTCATAGAGGTCCACTTGGGAAATTCTTCCTAGAGCGTTATTCTCTGCAGCCCTCAGCTTGATCCAGACCATTTTTTTACCTCAGTCTTTCTTCTTCTGGCTTCCAAATCTCAAGTCTTTCTTTTTCTAAACCAAACTGGTCTCATTCCATTCTGTTTTGAGAAAGTTATCCTGCTCATGGAGAGTTTCTTCAGTGTACCTCACATAATTTCTTTCTCGCTTTCTGTTGCTTTGGAAAGAATAAAATCTGCAGTTTGGTAACCAAAGACAGAGCTAGGTAAAGGTCATGATAAAATCTGTACTTTATTAAATTTGATTTAGATAAGGGAATGTTCTAAATTATGTCCATCAAAATAAGTGAATTATTTTGCATAATTTTAGTGATGTCAAAACAGCATCAGCATTGGGGTTAATTTATTTTTTTTCTTTTTAAAAGAAGAATTGTCAGTTCTCTTTAGAAACCTTTGATATTAGGAAAGTTGAGAACTGTGATCCGTTGTCAAGGGATCACAACCTCACCTAAATATATTTCATTTGTCAGGACAAGGTTCTTGGGATGTTCCCTGTCAATTACTGTCATATTATCTTTAGGAACAGGATAAAATATGTATGTCTCACAACTCTTGAATGGGTCCTAATGTGCAGTGTGCTTATCATGCTGGTATGAATTATGATCTCAGAATTAAATCTGAACTCAACAAGAGCTGAAGAACTGGCCTTGATTCTTGGGAAAATGAAGTAGCTCAAACCTGTTGGACATGTTCAGATATCTAGAGACTTTGCCTTGAGTAGTGTTTAGTGATGCCCATGTTGATACAGAACCCATGTGGCACAGTGTAGAGCATAGGTGTCAAACTCGCGACGTCACGTGACGTGTCATGATATATCAAGACTTTTTTCCCATTGCCGGCAATGGGGTGGGCGTGGTTTTGGTATGAGGTATCCGGCCCGCGGGCCAGCAGTTTGACACTCCGGTGTAGAGGCTTTTTCCCAGGCCGGTATAGGCTATTTTGGGAAATGGAAAGGAGAACTGGGACTACCTATAGCTTCCCACTGTAAGGAAAGGTACAACTATGAATTATAGGTAGCTGAAATTTTCAAGTCAGATTAGGAATGAAAGATTAAAAAATCACACAAACACAGACCATTACAAAAATGTGGCTGGTTTTATAGCATTGCTCTTAGCCAGGCAACAAGACTCCTATCTATAACCATAAAGTGGTTATAGATAATACTGGTGTAGCAGATCTGCAATGCTAATAGTCTGGAACAGTTATGAAAGATGTCACTGACTGGTACCACTAATTATTTTCTTTGACAGCTTGAAGAGCTCTGTCCTTCACTGATCCCACAAATAGATCTGTTTCAAAATTGAAGAACAAGTGCAGCTAGAGCAGTGGTTCTCAACCTTTTTAATGCTGCGACCCCAACCAGTCGTAAGTCGAGGACTAAACCGGTCGTAAGTCGAGGACTAAACCGGTCGTAAGTCGAGGACTAAACCAGTCATAAGTCGAGGACTAAACCGGTCGTAAGTCGAGGACTATCCAACCGGTCGTAAGTCGAGGACTTTCCCTGCCTGGGAACGCCACGCATGCGTGGTTCCGCCCCCTGCGCCGGCCGAGGCGTAGCTGGCAAGCGGCAGAGACGGAGCAGGCCGACCACCAGCTGGCCCAGCCCAAGGGAGGTAAGGCACCCGCCGGAAAAGGGGAAAAAAATGGCAAACAAAAAAAATGGCGGACAGCCTTGCTTGGCGACCCCCATGAAATGGTCGATCGACCCCAAATGGGGTCCCGACCCACAGGTTGAGAACCACTGAGCTAGAGGGATAGAGCAAGGAGACTTTAAAAGTAGGAATGCTGCCTGTTTCTTGGGAGTTACACTTACTGTTAATTGGAAAAAAATACAATGGGAAGGGTGCTTTGCTACCAATATGAATTCCAAATTTTAAATGAGCACTTTTAGTAATGAGATATAAATTAGCTTTAAAAGTTAGATGACAGGATTTCAAAATATTGATCGGCTGTTGAGATACGCAACTTTTGTTGAGATACAAACTCTTTTTTCAGAGTTTCAGCTAACCAGGATAATTTATTCCATTCTCTACAGGTAGAGGAGTAGAGAGAATAGAATAGGTTCCTGATCTGCTAAAACCTTGATAAAAGAGAATTTCACTACAATATTTTGTTGCAGGTCCCATTTCTAATAAGCAGTTTGTATGTACACATTTAATGGTGGCGTGTTATAACCATTGTCCTTAAGAAAACCAAGGCTGAATTGTGTTTGTATACACATGGTAAATTATATCCATGTGCACAATCATCAGATGCAATCTACCGCAATTCTTGCATGAGGTTTTGGTGGAAATTTTGTGATTTGAGAAGTAGCCAGTAATTATATACTTCTGCACTGATTTATCTGTC
>NW_015403119.1:0-3401 GCF_001527695.2 Protobothrops mucrosquamatus
CTCCTGAAGCAGGCTATTTCCTGGCCCACCTATGGTTTATGGTTTGTTTTGCAAACACTGAGAAAAATATCTCACCGCAAAGTCCACTCAGGAAGACTTGCCTGAAGTCAGAGAGCTACCTGATAGTCCTCCCTTTTTAGCACCTGCTGCAGATAATCAAGCTAGAGGGCCTAATAGCAGCTGGAATGTGATGGAAGAAGGCACATTAACAGTCACTAACCTGAACCGCATGAATGCAGAACTATCCTTTTAAAAATAGTGCATTTTGAATGTATATTCTCACCAATGAGTGAGATTAGCAGTAATTTCCAATAATGCATTTTCTGCATTGATTTATTGGAGAATTGCATTAGTGCTGTGATTTTGTTTCAGCCATAGACCACACTTGGTCTTTGAATGGAGTACTAGGCACAATATTTGAAGAAATAGCAGTAACAGCCACAATAAAAACCTAAATTTGATTCCAACAACATTTGAGTGTAATTGTTGTTAGTTGCGAAGTCATGTCTGACCTATCACGACCCCATGGACAACGTTCCTCCAGGTCTTCCTGTCCTCTACCATCTTCTGGAGTCCATTTAGGCTCACGCCTACTGCTTCAGTGACTCCATCCAGCCACCTCATTCTCTGTCGTCCCCTTCTTCTATTGCCCTCAATCTTTCCCAGCATTAGACTCTTCTCCAGTGAGCCCTTCCTTCTCATTAGGTGGCCAAAGTACTTGAGTTTTAACTTCAGGATCTGGCCTTCTAAAGAGCAGTCAGGGTTGATCTCCTCTAGGACTGACTAGTTTGATCGCCTTGCAGTCCAAGGGACTCGCAGGAGTCTTCTCCAGCACCATAGTTCAAAGGCCTCAATTCTTTTGCGCTCAGCCTTCTTATGGTCCAATTTTTACATCCATACATTGCAACTGGGAAAACCATGGCCTTGACTATAGATACTTTTGTTGGCAGGGTGATGTCTCTGCTTTTAGTATGCTGTCTAAATTTGCCATAGTTTTCCTCCCCAGGAGCAAGCGTCTCTTAATTTCTTGGCTGCAGTCCCCATCTGAGGTGATCTTGGAGCCCAGGAAAATAAAATCTGTCACTACCTCCATTTCTTCCCCATCTATTTGCCAGGAATTGAGAGGGCCAGATGCCATGATCTTGGTTTTCTTAGTATAATTAAGATCAAGTATACGATTATTTTTTAAAATTCCCTTTTGTTTTATTTAACTTTTTAAAGAAATTCTTTAACTATGTACATGCAATTCTTTTTTTTCTTTTTTGCTTTCCTTACATGACTTAACTGATAATAAAGAGATTATTTTTTAAAAATCAAGAGATGTTGGATTACAGCCTTTTCTTTGACTTTTGGACAAAGAAAATGGACTTACTATTCAGGACCAGAAAGACAAACACATGGCTCCAAACAATTCATAGAGTTGATTATTATAGATCAACTATGAATGTGTGCTATGAACTATGGTATCAATTAATTGAAATATGTATGTCTATAAATTTGCATCTTGCATGTTTTTGTTTTACTTTTTTCTCCCTTTTATAATTTTTGGTGGGGTTTTTTTTTTGCATTTAATTCCTTTTTAAAAAGCAGTTCAGGCTCTCTTTGGTCATCCAGACTTCCCTAATTTAGTATTGCTTGGGCAGCATTTTTATTGTGAGGTCTCGCCACAATGAATATGTATTAGATGCTGTGTCAGACTTGCTGCAATTTAAACCTCTAAATAGAAATGATCCTTGGCTCCATTTGTTGAGAAAGGTATAATTTTATAAGAAGTCAAGTGCATTGCAGTAGTGCATAGCCAGAACTGAGAATGTCATGCCAAAATCCCAATGTCAATGGTCTGACTAGCAAACCCAATGAAAGGAACCCTTAAGCCAATTAAATCCCAAAAGGTAAAACTTTATTGGATACACCATCTCGGAACTGAAGAAGCAAAACCAGCGCTGTTTTTTCCCATGTGAAAGCTTGCCTAGTTAAACAATAGATTCCCTTGTCCCCACCCCTTGGGTATTCACCCCTATAATATAATTGAACAATGGGAAAATGTGTGGATAAAGGATTAAAATATACATTAAATTATAAATTAAAAGAAAAATTTTACATGATGTGCTGTTGGTACTTAACACCAGACAAGTTATCACATGCTGCAACCCCGATGAATACTGGTACCATGAGGCAGCATCACCCATGATCAAAAGGCAACATCTGAGTGTAAGTGATGGATGGGTAAATTACAGAGGCCCCTGGTAAACCTTGGCAGAAACCTGGGTGACGTTGAGAATCCGGGAATGCCAGCAGCTTCTCCCTCTATGGACACCACCATCTTGCCTGTGATAACAATGGCTAGCAAGTGCCTGAGGATTGTATTTGTTAGGTCTGGGAAAATTTGTGCATGCACACTTGCAACTGGGCATGACAGACTTCTCTGACGTCTTTTGAGTGAAAGGATCCAGACTGATCTCCACTGGGCCATTGGAAGCGGTCCTCGAGGTTGCTTGACTTCAGGGATGTCATGTGGTTACACATCATGACCTGTGCCACAGTTTTTCACAGACCCACAACATTGAAATAGGACCTGTATCGTCTCTTTTTGAGATTATTCCATTTATTCCCTGGCATGGTTTATAAATGAGAGGAATTATGTTGTAGAGTTTTTTCCCCTTAAGGAACCTCTTTTTATAAGAGTTCCAAATTAGTAGCATTTATTAACCATACACCCTTGGTTGACAAACATCCAAGTAGAAAACAATTCCCTAATCAAAGAACTACCCAAGACAAAACTACAGCCCCACCAGCACTGGCAAGGTGGGCTGTTGTATGCAAACAGGGAGCAAACCCCACTCTTTCCTAGCAATGAAGAAGTTACCATCTGTAAGTAACCATCTGTAAGCAAATAATCACGTCCAGAGAGCACCAAGGACTCCACAGCTCAATTTTGAGCTGCATATATTGTCATCTATCATCATTATGCCCAGTCACGACCAATTGTTAAGTGGCAGACTTAATATTTAGCGTATCTGTTCCTGAGCTATTCAAGGTCAACAGCAAAACAAGCAAAAACTGAAATCAAAGAGAAAAGAGGCGCTCAGATTTACAATATACTATAATGAGATCAGAAAAAAACACAAGTGGAAAGGGGAAAGGAAAGCAAAAAGTTCTAACTTATATGGGACTTCAAGTGATATAAACTATTTATTTACCTACTTAATTATCAAATTTATATAGCTGCCCATCTCACCCAAGTTGACTCTGGGCAGCACACAACAGATTTTTTAAAAAAGCAAAATGTAATTGAGTTCCATCTTTTATTTGCCACATCTAATGGATAGAATCCTGCCAAACTCAAGCTGTAATTTTCTTACTACTAGATGTACCCTGAGAGAATCTACCCTACTCTGCTC
>NW_015403120.1:0-3401 GCF_001527695.2 Protobothrops mucrosquamatus
TTCCTTTCCTTCCCCTTCCTTTCCTTTCCTTTCCTTTCCTTTCCTTTCCTTTCCTTTCCTTTCCTTTCCTTCCCTTCCCCTTCCTTTCCTTTCCTTTCCTTTCCTTTCCTTTCCTTTCCTCCTTTAGAGATGACCGAGCAGAAAAAGGTTGCTTGAAAAGGGGAGGCATATACTGTATTTGTAGAATTAAAAACATTATCCCTCCCTCCCCCCCCCTCTCTCTTTCTGTCTCTTTCTCTCTCTCCCTCATCTAGAAATTTCAGGGCAGGAGCTGACTTAAATTATATCTGACTCCCTGGAATCAATAAAAGGAGGGAAAGGGGGAAATCTGGAGACAGTTGCAGAAGGTAGAAAGGAAAAGCAATCAGCCGTTCTGTCTCTTCCATTTTAAACCCACTGGTGCCAGTCTGATACGGTAGAATAACAGAATTGGAAGGGACCTTGGAGGTCGTCTAGTCCAGCCCCCTGCTCAGGCAGGAAACCCTATACCATTTCGGACAAATGGCTGTCCAGTCTCTTCTTAAAAACTTCCAGTGTTGGAGCATTCACAGCTTCTGGAGGCAGGTTGTTCCACTGGTTAATTGTTCTGACTGTCAGGAAGTTTCTCCTTAGTTCTAGGTTGCTTCTCTCCTTGCTTAGTTTCCATCCGTTACTTCTTGTCCTGCCTTCTTCAGGTGCTTGGCTCTCTCCTTGGCTCTTTTATGACTCATGGACTTCAACTCCCAGAATTCCTGAGCCAGCATGGGGGAACTATGGCACCTTTTAACTGGTGGACTTCAACTCCCAGAATTCCTGAGCTAGCATGAGGGGGAGTTATGGCCCCTTTATGACTGGTGGACCTCAACTCCCAGGCTGGCTCAGGAATTCTGGGAATTGAAGTCCACAAGTCATAAATGGGCCCTGGTTCCCCTTCTCCCCTTCTCCCCTCCCTCCCTCCCTCCCTCCCCCCAATCTATACCCACGAGATTCTGTAGTATGACAGCTCCTCTCAAATCATTGAAATGCCCAAACTCCAAATTGTATCTCAGTAGGGATTCAAAAGCATAGTGTGAAAACTGATCTGGCCTCACATCAATTTCTAGTGGGGGCACATTAGAACATAGGCAGATGGTTGTCATTGTGGGGGTAGCACTGCAGACTCCAGATGGTGCCTCACCAGGGCTAAGTAAAGATAGGGAAGCAAATTAAAGTATCGGCCTCATCCGTTTGGTTGCTAGGCAGATTCATGGAAGACCAATCTGAGTTTTCCTGTTTCAGGGTCCAGAATAGTCCTCGATTGACCATCACAACTGAACCCAACATTTCCGCTGTTAAGTGAGACATTTGTTAACTGAGTTCTGCTCCATATTACAATCTTGGTTTGCCTCAATTGCTAAGCGAGTCACTGCAGTTGATCAGTTAGTAACCTGGTTGTTAAGTGAATCTGGCTTCCCCCATTGACTTTGTTCGATGGATGGTCGCATAAATACGAGTCCGTTGCCAAGCATCCGAGTTTTGATTACATGATCATAAGGATGCTACAAAGGTCGTAACTGTGAAAAAAGGGTCGTGGGTCACAGGTCCCTTTTTTCAGTGCTGTTGTAACTTTGAATGGTCACTAAATGAACTGTTGTAAGTAGAGGACTACTTGTAGTTAAATGTGTGGGTGTGGATTTGGTTGTTGGGTTTAGCGATGGATGGATGTGTCAAGGTAATGATTTAATAGCTAACCAGCTTATGTAAGGGAAGAAGATGTATGATGTTATGATGGGAATGACTCAGCAGGGTCTGTGTCTCTTTAAGAGCCAGCTGGGTCTGTGTCTCTTTAAGAGCCTGTGTATAAAAGGAAGGCTCCACTGCTGTGTTCTCTCTCGTCCATTTTCCTGCTGTAACTGTGGTGTGTTGGATCCTGCTGTATTAGCACGTGTATGTATATTGTTCCCGGTGTATGATATCGTAGATAGTGTAAGATAAACCACCATTTAATACCGACAACTGTTTACTGTGTTTACTCCTGGGTTAGCTCAGCGCAATAAGACTGGGCATGCAGGGAGATTAATTATAACAAGTGGACTATGAAACCCTATACTATTTCAGACAAATGGCTGCCCAGTCTCTTCTTAAAAACTTCCAGTGTTGGAGCATTCACAGCTTCTGGAGGCAGGTTGTTCCACTGGTTAATTGTTCTGTCAGGAAGTTTCTCCTTAGTTCCAGGTTGCTTCTCTCCTTGATTCATTTCCATCTGTTGCTTCTTGTCCTGCCTTCAGGTGCTTTGGAGAATAGCTTGACTCCCTCTTCTTTGGGGCAGCCCCTGAGATACTGGAACCCTGCTATCATGTCCTCCCTCGTCCTTCTCTTCATTAAACTAGACATACCCAATTCCAGCAACCTTATGTGTTTTAGCCTCCAGTCCCCTGATCATCTTTGTTGCTCTTCTCTGTCCTCTTTCTAGAGTCTCAACATCTGTTTTACATCGTGGTGACCAAAACTGGATGCCGTATTCCAAGTGTGGCCTTACTAAGGCCTTGTAAAGTGATATTAATATTTCACCTTGATCTTGATTCTGTCCCTCTGTCGATGCAGCCCAACACTGTGTTGGCTTTTTTGGCAGCTGCAGCACATTAATCCTTGCATCCTGGCCATAGTTTTGTCTGCAGCTGGAATTCATTCTGTTCGTTCTATTTTTTCAGGTCACAATGAAGAACTTGACCACTCAAGAGATCGCCACCTTTACATACGGCGACTGGCTGTCCAAGCAATGGGGGGACAACCTGACCCTCGAGTGTGAGATGGCAGCCATGATCGACGGCCAGCTGAGGATGGAATACACGACCTACGTTATTCAGGTGAAAACTAGCAATATCGGAGGTGCGTTCATCCTGAAAATACCTGGGAACTGAAGACGCTCAGCCACAATTCTATGGGCCCTGCAGGTTTCAGGTGGTCCTTGGCTTCCAACCGTTCATTTAGCGGCCGTCCAAAGTTACAACAGTGACTTCTGATCATTTTTGACACTTGCGACCGTTGCAGAATGCCCCGGGGTCACGTGATCAGAATTCGGACGCTTGGAAAATGGCTCGTATTTATGACGGGTTGCAGCGTTCCCGGAGTCCCGGGTGATCCCTTTTTGCAACCTTCTGACAAAGCAAAGTCAACGGGGAAGCCCGATTCGCTTAACAACAATTTGCTAACTTAATAACGGCCATGATTCACTTACCAGCCGTGGCGAGAAGGTCGTTAAATGGGGCAAAACTCATTCAACAACGGTCTTGCTTAGTTAATGGAGGATTTGGACTCAATTGTCATCATAAGCCGAGGACCACCTGTAACTCAATTTTAGAATAGAATAGAATAGAGCTGGAAGGGACCTTGGAGGTCTTCTAGTCCAGCCCCCTGCTCAAGCAGGAGAACCTACACCATCT
>NW_015403121.1:0-3401 GCF_001527695.2 Protobothrops mucrosquamatus
TTTGCCGGACAGACAAACATGGTCATCGGATGCTTGCAGGAGACACTCCGCTTTGCTTTAAGGAATGGAAGAAGGGCATGGTCAATCTGAGAAGGATCTTGGCACAGGCACAGAAAGGCCCAACAGCCCAATGTCGCAGCAAGACGGCTGCAGTGGCAAATGCGCAGTTGCACTGCTGATAATCAAACTGCTAAACAGCGTGTGTTGAAAAGAGGTTAATCGATTAAAGGTAAAGAGAAAATCAGATGCAGGAAATGGAAATGCAATATAGAATTGGGAAGAGTCCTAGATAAAGCACAGACTAATTTAATAGGATATCCAAATTAATTAGTATATTAAGAATATAATATAGAATACAATTAGAATACAATTAGAATAGAATAGAATATAGAAATGAAGAATAGAATAGAATAGAATAGAATAGAATAGAATAGAAATACAGAAAGAATAGAATAGAATAGAATAGAATAGAATAGAATAGAATAGAATAGAATAGAATAGAATAGAATAGAAAATGTGGAATAGAATAGAATAGAATAGAATAGAATAGAATAGAATAGAATAGAATAGAATAGAATAGAATAGAATAGAATAGAATATAGAAATGAGCAATAGAATATAGAAATGAGGAATAGAATATAGAAATGTAGAATAGAATAGAATAGAATAGAATAGAGCTGGAAGGGACCTTGGAGGTCTTCTAGTCCAGCCCCCTGCTCAAGCAGGAGAACCTATACCATTTTCAGACAAATGGCTGTCCAGTCTCTTCTTAAAAACTCTATTTTAGGGGATAGGAATAGGTGATTGGAATAAAGACATCAACAAGAAAAAAAATCAATTTATCCATCCATTCATTTATTACATTTGCCTTCACCCTGGGTGGCTTACAATATGTAAAATACAGAACTTTAAAGGAATGTAATTACCTGGATGAAACAACAGTAATGTTGCAAAATAAAAAAAAAAGGTAGGGACTCCATAAGCACCTTAACCCCAGGCCTGGGAAGAGCATCTATGGGACCTTTGGAACATTTGAAATACACCAGCCCTAGTGTGAACAAGACCCTTTGGCTGTTAAATTTGCAACAAAACCGTGATTAAAACTGGTGCCAAAGATGTCCCACAGTTTTTGAAGGGCTCCCGTGCTGATCCTTCTAATTGTGCTTCTCGTGATTTAGACTTGGCCACTTAAGTTGGGTAGAGAAACAGACATGACACTACGCACCCAGTGTTAAAGCTGTTATTGTAACACCGCTGGTATATTAACGCCCGCAAGAGAAAAAAAAGTTTCATTGGAATACTTACCGAGAGAATTAAAACATGTGAAGAACAAAATAAAAATCCAGGTTTTATAGATTTCCGTGTTCAAGCTAATGTAGAAAGTACACGAGACTTACTATAGCTGGACCTCCTTATAAATTACCCATCTATTGGGTGATTTTAGAATATAAAATTCCTCATTGTCAGTAACACATTAAATATCATTTAAATAAAACCTGGGCGCCTCTCCAGCTGCTATAATAATAATAATAATAATAATAATAATAATAATAATAATAATAATAATAATAATAATAATAATAATAATAATAATAATAATAATAATAATAAAGTTGGAAGGGACCTTGGAGGTCATCTAGTCCAACCCCCTGCTCAGGCAGGAAACCCTATACCATTTCGGACAAATGGCTGTCCAGTCTCTTCTTAAAGACTTCCAGTGTTGGAGCATTCACTGCTTCTGGAGGCAGGTTGTTCCACTGATTAATTGTTCTAACTGTCAGGAAGTTTCTCCTTAGTTCTAGGTTGCTTCTCTCCTTGGTCAGTTTCCATCCGTTGCTTCTTGTCTTTGCCTTCAGGGGCTTTGGAGAATAGCTTGACTCCCTCTTCTTTGGGGCAGCCCCTGAGATACTGGAAGACTGCTATCATGTCCCCCCTCGTCCTTCTCTTCGTTAAACTAGACACACCCAATTCCAGCAACCGTTCCTTATATGTTTTAGCCTCCAGTCCCCTAATCATCTTTGTTGCTCTTCTCTGTACTCTTTCTAGATAGTCTCAACATCTTTTTTACATCGCGGTGACCAAAACTGGATGCAGTATTCCAAGTGTGGCCTTACCAAGGCCTTGTAAAGCGATATTAACATTTCACGTGATCTTGATTCTATCCCTCTGTTAATGCAGCCTAGCACTGTGTTGGCTTTGTTTGGCAGCTTTGATGCCCAAAATCTTGTGTTTGCTTAACAGAATGGGCCAACGGTTCTAATATCATATTGAATAGAGCAGAAGAAGGAGAGTCAACTTTCCTTCGACTAATGAGAGGATTATGCCATTTATAATAACCCCCAGGAAAGGATCATAACAGCAGATTTTAATCCAATCAAAAGCAGGGAAATCATTTTTGCCAAAAAAACCCTTGCTTTCAAGTGTTCCGCACTGTAGCATATCAAAGACTTTTTCCACATTTAGCAAAAGCACCGTTGCCAATTTCAGTTTTGCTGATAGGTTATTAATGATTCATCTAATATTATCTGAGGCTTGTCAGCCTGTGGAAAGAGGTAATTAAATATCACCTGTTCTCTATGTTGCAAGGTTGCCATCAACTTTTTGGCTCAACTTCTAAGAAGATTGGGCAATAGCTTACACTCAGCAGAATCTTCACCCATCTTCAAGCTCATGGTTATATAATAATAATAATAATAATAATAATAATAATAATAATAATAATAATAATAATAATAATGATGATGATGATGATGATGATGATGATGATGATGATGATGATGATGATAAAGTTGGAAGGGACCACGGAGGTCATCTAGTCCAACCCCCTGCTCAGGCAGGAAACCCTATACCATTTCAGACAAATGGCTGTCCAGTCTCTTCTTAAAAACTTCCAGTGTTGGATCATTCACCGCTTCTGGAGGCAGGTGGTTCCACTGGTTAATTGTTCTCAGTGTCAGGAAGTTTCTCCTTAGTTCTAGGTTGCTTCTCTCCTTGGTTAGTTTCCATCCGTTGCTTCTTGTCCTGCCTTCAGGCGCTTTGGAGAATAGCTTGACTCCCTCTTCTTTGGGGCAGCCCCTGAGATACTGGAAGACTGCTAACTTGGCCCTTTTATGACTTAAATTTTCGTATAGAAGGAACTTTAATTTTATTGAAATCCAGGATCCAGCTTTGGAGTGACAATTAATTCACAGGTGCAAAGCTTTTCCAAGCCACGTCCCTCCCTCTTTGCAAAATAAGAAGCCGAGAACAGAAAGATGTTGAGAGGGAGAAAAAAAAAAGAAAAAGAAATGTACATGTCCAAAAAAATAACCAGACTTACCTCTGGCAGAACGATGAACTGGGAAAAGAACATCTGGAAAGAAACTTCCCGGAAGTCTTTGCGAGCTGCAGTGCATGAGGCC
>NW_015403122.1:0-3398 GCF_001527695.2 Protobothrops mucrosquamatus
GCTCTGGTCTACCTGCCCTGGTCTACCTAGTGGAGTTGAGAAGCCAATATGCTTTGTTGACACTTATTGATGTTAACATCCCCCCCACCCCATTTGCTTATTTGAGGTATACAAAATATTCTCCATTCTGCATTCTGAACATTGGCATTCTGAACATTGGCAAAGTCAGGATAATAGATAATAAATTGATAGAATATTTGTAGCTCAGGGTTGAACTGTGAGGTCCTTGGTTGCTCCCCGAGTTTGGATGTTTTCTTGCAGACATTTCACTATCAAACTAGGCACCATCATCAGTGCTACTAAGGAGTGGGGTTTGTTCTCATTTTATATGTTAGTAGTGGCTTGCCCCATCAAGTGTTGGTGGGAATGGTCTTGGTGGCTCCTGGATTGGCTATTGTTTACTTGTTAGCTCAGACATGTCAAACACAAGGCCCGGGGGCCGGATGCGGCCCGCAAAGTGGTTTCATGTGGCCCGCAAAGCCATCCTGGAAACAGTGAGGGAACGGCCCCCTCTGCCTTGGCCCTGGCCCAGTTTGGCCGGGAGCCAATGTACAATTTTGTGGTGGCCATCTATGCTGAAACACATTCAGTCTTAGCTCCACAAGGCCGTCTAGAAACAGTGAGGAACCAGCCTCTGCTGTGTCGGCCCAGCCCCCTGGGTGCATGCTGGGGAGGTGTCACCCTTTGTGAGGAATGAAGAAATGGACCATACCTTGGCGCTTGCCCCGGTCCCACCCCCTTCTGCCAGAGACCCTCAGATCTGTCCCACTCCTGCCCAGGCCCCCACAAGCACCCTTGACGCGAACGATGTAGAGCTGACCATGCCCACCCAGTAGGCCACACCCACTCCATCCACGCCCACCCAGTAGGCCGCACCCACCCGGCCCCCCGAGGGCAACCGCGATGCTGATGCGGCCCTCAATGAAATTGAGTTTGACGCCCCTGTGTTAGCTTGTTTGTCTGAGTTGATGGTTCCTTGATTGGGTTGTTTTCTTCTTGACTGTTGGTCTAATGTTAATTTTAGTATTAAGCTCTGGTCATCTGGGTGTTGAATGCTGGTGAGGAGGTGTTTTAGTTTTGCTGTTTGCTTTTGCCTTTTTGATTGCCTCTTTTAAAGGTAGATGTTGTTTATCTCTATGTGCCTATTGAAGACTGATTTGTCTGAGTTCAGAACTTCCGGGAATTTTCTAGCATTTTTGGACTTGTCTTGGTCTAGGATGCTCACAGTTTCCCATTTTAAACTATGATTAAGTCTGTCCATGTGTTGTGAAATGAGGAGTTTGCATCATGTCTTCTAACTACTAGTTGGTCTTCATGGATGCGCTTTGCTAGTCTTCTGCCTGTTTGTCCTATATAGTGGTTGTTGCAGTCCTTACATTTTATGTTGTAGATGAGTCCTGTGTTTACTTCTGGGGCTGATGGGTCTTTTGGTTTACTTAGAATGTTTTGGAGGACTTTAGTTGATTTGTGTGCTATAGTGATGCCATGTGATTATAGTAGTGCAGGGGTCTTCAAACTTGGCCCTTTTATGACTTGTGGACTTCAACTCCCAGAATTCCTCAGCCAGCATGCCTGGCTGAGGAATTCTGGGAGTTGAAGTCCACAAGTCATAAAAGGGCCAAATTTGAAGACCCCTGTGGTAGTGTATTGGTGGTTTCTGAGATGTTTTTGATGTATAGCACTGTTATCGTTTTCACAGCTTGTGTTGATTGTGCTGTATTGGGTTGAATGATCAGGCACTTTTTGATAAAGTTGCGTGGATATTCATTTTGTTGAAAGTTGTTGTATAGATGATCAGCAGGATTGCTGCTGTATATTTGTGCTCATCTAAACAATGTTCTTCACAGACAATAATTTGTTCTTCAACCAGCTCTTCCATGACATCATTCCAGACAGCTGTGTTCCTGCTCACAATGACTCCTACTAGGCATGAAAACATTGTAAATTTTTTAATTGAGTTGGAAATTTCTGGTTGCAGCCTATTTGAACTGTTTGTTTCCTTATTGTTGTACAATAGTGACAGCAAAGGAAACTCTGTAGTAGCTCATTTAAGCTTCGATGACTAATAAGTTTGTAAATTTATTTTAAGCCATCCTTTCATTAATTCTCTTTCTTCCTTACTTCATATTACAATTGTTTGTGGTATTAGGGGTTTGGGTTTTTGTTTTGTTGTTGTTGTTGCATTTTTATTGTTCTTGTACATCACTTTAGAATGAGTGGACAGAAACAGCCTAAACATTCATAATAAATAAATTATATCGCTATAAGCCAATAATCACTCCTTCAAAAATAATTTCTAAGCTAGTCTAAATTTATAGTGTATGTGCATTTGCACATATACACAACAGAAAAAGGCTGATGTCAAGCTTAATACAGATTTCAACAGCCTTGCTGGTGTTTTCATACCCATGCAAAATATTTAGGATGTTTGATGTAGGAAATTTAGCTGGTTGGGTTCTGAAGAGCCCATCAGAATCAGTGCTGATCAATCAAAGTGTGGGAGATGTAGAAATTTGTAATTTCTTCTGGAGTTTTACTGTATAAAAAGGTAAGAGTCTGCTATCCTTCTTATGCTAAAGATGAGCGTCCTTTTGGTAGCTAGAGGCACACAAGCTGTGTAGAACTAAAGGTGTAAGAGATGGTGCCTGTGGGGTGACGGACTACAGTGAAGCAGCAATTTCCCAGGAAGGAGAGCACATTCCAAGGAAGAGGGTGAGGCAAGAGGCAACGTAGCTTGGAGCTGGATCAGAGATGGAGAAAGAGAGTTAGGATAGCCAATCCCTAGAATCTCTCCGGTTAAATCTGTTAGAATGAGACTAATATTGGTTTAGTCTGGCAAGATTCTGTCTATTGGGTGTGAGCAAATACAGAACTGAGCTTTGACTGTATGGTTCTATATTGTTCTTGGGCTGGGCCTGACAGAAAGCTGCAGAGGTGTAATGATAAACAAATGGGCAGGTGTCAACCTTGCAAGGTAGTTCAGACAACAATCACACCTAGAAGTACACATTGTAACTTCATTGTAAGGATACATTAACAAAATCTTACAAGTTTGAAAATACATCTATTCCCCCTTACTTTACAATTCAGAGTTGTGTCTTCGACATTCGGTGAGCAAGGGATTTGTCTATCCCAAGCATGTGAAGACAGACTCTGGCGGATTGAGCGGATGAGACCTATTAAAATAGGACCAACGATAATGAAGGCAGTTTCTGCAAGCGACGTGGTACGCTGAGAGCACGGCAAGACACGAAAGATGCCCTGGTCAACCACTGCGCCCAGCCCATCTCCAACTGTCTCGACTTTTGTCCTGCCATTGGAACAAGATGGAATCTGGGAAGAGAGAGTGAGGCTGACTATGCGCACCTCTCCCTCACTTTAATCCAATCCACGCGCAA
>NW_015403123.1:0-3398 GCF_001527695.2 Protobothrops mucrosquamatus
GGGAAGAAGCAAAGTGTCTACAGAGAAAAAGTGGGGGTGTTCTCTATTCTACTCCATCAGCCACCTCCAATGAGGCACACCCCCATTGGGGCCCAAGGCTAGTTGGCATAGCCATGTCTTCAAGGCCCTTCAAAAGGGTGGGGGCCGATCTGACCTTGGGGGATGGAGAGGAAAATGTTCCAAAAGGCAGGATTTATCATTGCCCGTCAGAATATAATTGGTAATTATTATTGTCCATTCTGCCTCTTAAACTGGTCAGTGAATTATTGCCCACTATTTTTGAAAGGCGAGTGGCAAATTAGGGAACATTTAGTAGTCTAAACAATTGGGAAAGCCACAAAAATAATAAGCACTGCCTTTATTTTATTTATTTAATAAATTTATATTCTGCTCATCCGACTCTCCAGTGAGCCTTTTAAAGGATGTTTGGTTTGGATAACCTATAATATAAACTTATCACTATAACAATTTGTGTCCACATTTAGGATAGCTATAACATTATCCTAAACATGGACTCAAATTAATCACTTCTTGTTGTCATTTTCAGATGGGCAATACACAGCTGATTTTACAGGCAATCAGGCTTAATTTACTCACTCTGGAAACAATGATAATTAATTCCTCTGATTGCCCCTTCAGTGTGCTAGAACTGTAGGAGATTAATGATCAATAAGATTTTAACAGGAAGATAGGAAATCTTAAATGACGGTACTGTAAAAATCTTTTCATCTTTAAGTAGCGGAGAAAAAAGGTCTGCTTGATTTGATTAGGCATTCAAAGTTTCATCTGGCGGAAACTCATAGGACAAAAATAAAAAGGAGAGAAGGAAGAATTTTCAGCACAATAAAGGTTTGAGGACGGCCAAGAGTTTAATATAATTAAAATGAACGTCGAGCTATGAAATTTACTGTCATTAGGACCGCCGCGGCGGTGCTTCTAGCTTGCCTACAGTTATGGGGGTGGGGGAGAGGGGAGAATTTGGGATCCATAGGTGTTCCCTATCAGCGTGAGAGTCGAAGCCGCTGAGGAGATGTTTTGGCGAACTTTAGTTCGTTAATCTGGAAGATTAATTGGACAATATGACCTGATGTCAACGCTGCTAACGTCGGATGTTCTTGCTTTGACAACTTATGGAGATGCAGCCATTTTCCTCTATTTTATGTTTTACTCTTAGAGTTAGAATTAAATGATACTGGGGGGGGGGAGGAGGAATGTGCATGGGAGATTAGTTAGACAAAACAATAATGTATAATGGTGGGAACCAAGGTCCTTTGTAATAAGAGATGATAAGACATGGCGGGATGAAGAACTGGTGGGAAAGCCTGCATTTCAAACTAATTGGAGAATGTGATTTATGACTGTTAGTTAGAGGAGGGAATTGTGCTTTGATACTAAGTGCTTAGGGGAGGGGAAGTCAGATTTTGGCTTGGACTATGTACGTGCCGATGTGTTGTTACTCGAATAAAGATTCTTTAAGGTAAACAATGCCTCGAAGTTCTTTGAAGAGTTTCATCCGTCGGAACCACGACACCTGAACTGTCAGAGAGGGGAGGGGAAGTTTTATTCTTTTAATTATCTGCTTCCCGCCATATTGCCAGAGCTTGCTTTCCTTCTGTCGTCCCTGTTTGCTAATGTTTACATTAGAGATCGCAATGTCTCTGGTGGTTTACTTCGTTGGGCTTCTCAGCCGGAACTGGGCAATGAACAGATCTGGGTGCAAAATTTCAGATAGCCCCTAGGACAGCAGCCCTCAACATCTTGGGCACCAGGGACCAGTTCCACGGAGAGAGTTTTTTCTGCGGACTGGAGGGGTTTGTGTGGTTTTGCGTGCTGCCTGCATCCCGCGGATGGGGCTTCACTCATTTGCATGCCCTGTTTTTTTAGCATGCTGTAGCCCAATGCCAGTCCACAGACTGGGGGTTAGGAACCCCTGCACTAGGGGGGGGGGAAACAACAAAAAGAGACAGAAAATTAATACTTTGCTGCCATCTAGTGATCAATTGCATTTTTGCACCATAATAATAATAATAATAATAATAATAATAATAATAATAATAATAATAATAATAATAATAATAATAATAATAATAATAATAATAATAATAATAATAAAAAAGTTGGAAGGGACCTTGGAGGATATCTAGTCCAACCCCCTGCTCAGGCAGGAAACCCTATACCATTTCAGACAAATGGCTGTCCAGTCTCTTCTTAAAAACTTCCAGTGTTGGAGCATTCACCGCTTCTGGAGGCAGGTTGTTCCACTGGTTAATTGTTCTAACTGTCAGGAAGTTTCTCCTTAGTTCTAGGTTGCTTTTCTCTTAGATTAGTTTCTATCCGTTGCTTCTTGTCCTGCCTTCAGGAGCTTTGGAGAATAGCTTGACTCCCTCTTCTTTGTGGCAGCCCCTGAGATACTGGAACACGGCTATCATGTCCCCCCTCGTCCTTCTCTTCATTAAACTAGACATACCCAATTCCAGCAACCGTTCCTTATATGTTTTAGCCTCCAGTCCTCTAATCATCTTTGTTGCTCTTCTCTGTACTCTTTCTAATTAATTGTAATACAAATCTGACTTTTTTTCCCCTGGAAGTATAAATAAAATAGTATTCAAGTACTAGAACCATGAAAGCAATCGCAGAGAAACATCAGAAGAATGACAATGTTCAAATAAGCGTTTTCTCTGCACGATCAGAAAACTTTGGATAGTCTGCAAAGCAGATATGCATAGTCTTGATGTGTTCAATGGTCCGAGTAGCACTTGGCTCGCTTCCCAAAGTTTAAAACAGTTTATCTCACTAAACGGGTGTGAGCATGTGTGTGTCATTTTAGATGTTGGTTGGGAGATCAGCAGTTGAATAAGGGCCCTTTTGAGATCATTTGCCATACATCAAGCGTATCCTTTATTTGGATTGATCTTTTATTGTCACTTCCTGCTGATGTGCAGAATTCAGTCAATGGAACTTCATTCATGAGGATCAGAAGAGCACACTATGAAATCTTAGCACTTCCTAAACAGATGGTCAATTATTGGAACCAATATCTGAGTCAGAACTTTTGCAGTTGCCACAGCCCAATGCGTAAAATGCTTATCTTAGGATTCTTGTGTATATTCTCCAAGAACATGATACGAAAAGAAAGGATTACCTGTAGAATTTCACACTGTTTGGTGTAACAACTAAGGGAATTAGTCATTCTCTTAGCAATGGAGATTAGATTATTTAATCTACAGCCTAAGAAACTGTCTGCAGGTATTCGTTAGCTGAAAGAACGAACCTATGATAGATGTAGTCCCCAAAGTGACATATACTTAACTATGAGAAAATGCAAAGAAAAATAATGTTTGCTTGTAAGACCCATTCAATTTTATTCACCATTCTTTACAGATAAGTTAGGAGAACTT
>NW_015403124.1:0-3397 GCF_001527695.2 Protobothrops mucrosquamatus
ACCTCTCCTTTCCCCTCAGCATGGCTGGCTCAGGAATTCTGGGGGGTTAAGAAGAGACTGGACAGCCATTTGTCTGAAATGGTATAGAGTTTCCTGCCTGAGCAGGGGGTTGGACTAGATGACCTCCAATGTCCCTTCCAATATTATTATTATTATTATTATTATTATTATTATTATTATTATTATTATTATTATTATTATTATTATTATTATTATTATTATTATTATTATTATTGTTGTTGTTGTTGTTGTTGTTGTTGTTGTTATTCTATCTATCTATCTATCTATCTATCTATCTATCTATCTATCTATCTATCTGTAGAGATAGATAGAGAGATATAGACATAGAGATATATCTATATAAATAAAAATATAAATGTTCGTTTGTTCAAAATCTTAAATCTCCGAAAGTTCTTCACTGATTGCTTTGAAATTTTGACACAACGTTGCATTCGAATACGCACATGTTTCTATATACCTACTATTATATAGATGTCACACCTGTGACAGGTAAAAACATGCTTTTTGAAAAAAACAGTGCCATCTGTTGGACATAAAAGCAACACATGCTTTTACCAGACTGAGCCACAGCAACACGTGGCTGGGTACAGCTAGTAAGAAATAAAAGTAGAAATTGCAGGATCTTAGTAAAAAAAATACTCAGATTTATGCATCTCCACAGTCCCAAAGTCCCTTCCAACTCTGTTATTATGTTAATGTACATATATCCAGGTTTCAAGATCCTCTAACCTCATTCCTTTCTCAATCATCCAACCTAAGATTAAGAAGTAATCTCCTGAAGTGAGAACAATTAATCAGTGGAACTGCTTGCCTCCAGAAGTTGTGGAGTTGATCCAGTCATTCAGGACACAGGCTTTATAGGGCACTGCATGTATTTTGCAGCTTACTAATTCAAGAATATCTGAGTGATTGACAACTGCTTTGCCAATGCAAACTATACATGTGTCAGGAATCACTGCCTGGACTGAATAATTAGCGGGCTTGAGGCTAAAACATATGAAGAAAAATTATAGGAATTGGATATATCTAGTCTAATGAAAAGAAGGACTAGGGGGGGCATGATAGCAATTTTCCTATATTTGAGGGGCTCCTACAAAGATGAGGGGGTCAAACTATTTTACAAAGCCCCAGAAGGCAACACAAGAAACAATGGATGGAAACTAGCCAAGGAGAGAAGCAACCTAGAACGAAGCAGAAATTTCCTAACAGTGACAGCTATCAATCAATGAAATAGCTTGCCTTCAGAAGTTGTGGGTGCCCCATCACTGGAGGCTTTTAAGAAGAGACTGTACATCCATTTGTTTGTAATGAAATAGAGTCTCCTGTTTGAGCAGGAGGGTGGACTAGAAGACCTCCAAGGGCCCTTCCAACTCTGTCAACCTGTTATTCTGTACATGCCATCTACCCCAAGTTTATCTATCCTTGAAATTCTCGGTCAGTATGTCTATGGAGATTCTCAGTCATCCAGGTCATGGGTCTTCCAAAGGTGCTTTTTCAAAAGGCAACTGGACTGTCAATATTTTGGCTTCAAACAAAAATAAAGTCCAGTTTTGGACTTTTTGAAAAAGCACCTTTGGTACATCTTGGTCAATCTCTTGAGGAAATAACCTATCCCAGGAAAAAGAACCAATTGCATTTTGGGCAACACATTTTTAATGGAAAGAAAAGATGTCAAGTATGCTGAAAAAAAAAGGCAGCATCCACAGGACATTCTTATGGAATGAAGTGCAGGTAGTCCTCGACTTACGACCACAATTGAGCCCCCCAAATTTCTGTTGTTGTGAGACATTAGTTAAGTGAACTTTGCCCTGTTTATGATCTTTCCTACCTCAGTGGTTAAGTGAATCACTGCAATTGATAAGTTAACAACAACAACAACAACAACAACAACAACAACAACAACAACAATAATAATAATAATAATAATAATAATAATAATAATAATAATAATAATAATAATAATAATAATAATAATAATAATAATAAAGTTGGAAGGGACCTTGGAGGTCATCTAGTCCAACCCCCTGCTCAGGCAGAAAACCTTATACCATTTCAGACAAATGGCTGCCCAGTCTCTTCTTAAAAACTTCCAGTGTTAGTAACTCAGTTGTTAAGTGAATCTGGCTTCCCCATGGACTTTGCTGTCAGAATATCACAAAAAGGGATCCCATGATCATGGGACCCAGCAGCGGTCATAATTATGAGCCAGTTGCCAAGCATCTGAATTTTGGTCACGTGATCATGGGGATGCTGGAAAGGTCGTAACTGTGAAAAGGGGTCATAAATCGCTTTTTTCAATGCAGTTGTAACTTTGAATGGTCGCTAAACGAAATATTGTACGTTAAGAACTATCTGTAGCTACTGACCGGCTTTTTCTGGAAAAAGAAAAAAAAATCTACAAAGACCAAATGAAAGAAAAAGGAAAGAAAAAGGAATTTTTCTTTTGAATGAAAGAAAAGAAAATGAGAAATGAGTGAAGCAATGTTTCCCCCGGTCTTCATTATATTTTCCACATCTGTAATACTCTGTACTTTGTTCCGGAGCAGACAAATTTGCCAATTCTTGTTGTTGTCAGTTGCAAAGTCGTGTCCGACCCATCGCGACCCCATGGACAACATTCCTCCAGGCCTTCCTGTCCTCTACCATCTTCTGGAGTCCATTTAAGCTCACGCCTACTGCTTCAGTGACTCCATCCAGCCACCTCATTCTCTGTCATCCCCTTCTTCTATTGCCCTCAGTCTTTCCCAGCATTAGGCTCTTCTCCAGTGAGTCCTTCCTTCTCATTAGGTGGCCAAAGTACTTGAGTTTCAACTTCAGGATCTGGCCTTCTAAAGAGCAGTCAGGGTTGATCTCCTCTAGGACTGACCGGTTGGATCGCCTTGCAGTCCAGGGGACTTGCAGGAGTCTTCTCCAGCACCAGAGTTCAAAGGCCTCAATTCTTTGGCGCTCAGCCTTTCTTATGGTCCAACTTTCACAGCCATACATGGCAACTGGGAAAACCATGGCCTTGACTATATTGACTATATTGCCAACTCTACCATTCAGCAAAAAGTGACTGGCACTTGAAGTGTCATGATACACCAACAAATGGTTATTTCACTAGTATTATTGTACTTTACTTTCAAAAAATCAGAAAGAGGAATCTGTTTGCCATTTTTTTTTCTGCTTCAGTGCGCCTGTAGCGGGGACTGTTTGAGAGTGCTTGCAGGAGCTTGACTGGGAAGGGAAAGATTGGGACAGCTGCAGTTGGCTTTGGGTGTGGCTGGCGTGAGTGGAAGGTGAAAGGATAGAAAAGGAAAGGAAAGGAGAAGGCCGGGGGTTGTTGGAGTTGAGAAGAGAAGGTCTGGAAGCTTATTTTATCAAGGGTATTTTAAAT
>NW_015403124.1:10889-14114 GCF_001527695.2 Protobothrops mucrosquamatus
TCTCTCTCTCTCTCTCTCTCTCTCTCTCTCTCTCTCTCTCTCTCTCTCTTCAGGTGTATCCCAAGGGAATGAAACTATACTGAAGAGGAAGCAGTTACATCACAGTAGGCCTGATCTTTGTTTTCCAGATGAATGCCCATAGATTCTGCCTTCATAAGTCTGGAGACAGATCTCTCTTTCCACTTTCCTGGAAAAGCAGATTTTTTTCTCATTACAGGAAGACAGTTCTGAACATGGACTGTTGTGTAAATGTGGGCTTCATGCAGACATTCCACTAAAAGGCTGTAGGGTTGTTATAATCTTTCTACGAAGGAGCTGACAATACTGTATTTCAGTACTGAGATACAAGTGGAAGGCAAGTGAAGGCATGCAAAGGAAAGGGAGAAGTAAATATTAATTCTGTTAATGTGGAATTAATATATATATGTGTGTGTGTGTGTGTGTGTATTTACACCTATTTGCAATTCTTTCATTTTATATGATATATTAAATTTTATGTTTATATGATATATAAAATGAAATGAAAGGCTTGCAAATGGATGTAAATAATACATATGATTATCATCAGAAGGGAGCCAAGCTGAGTATTTTTTGAGTACTAATGTTTGGTACTAATGTCAGAAGGTCCTGAGTACCAGAAGCAGGCAACTAAATTTCATTTTTGATGTGTGCCGTTGTGCCCACAGTAAAAAAATGACAATAAAGGCAATCTTATCTTATCTTATCTTATCTTATCTTATCATCTTATCTTATCTTATCTTATCTTATCTTATCTTATCTTATCTTATCTATCTTATCTTATCTTGACTTGTCTTATCTACTTAGCTTCTGGTACTAGTGTCAAAAGGTCTTGGGTAAGCTAACTTACTACAATTATCTCACAGCATGCCTTCTCTACTGAGTATTTACTCTCAATGGCCTCCCAGGTAGGGGAAATTTTTAAATAGAGTCCTAGATATCAGGTGCTCAAACCAACATGGAGTTATCGGCTCAAACCAACATGGAGTTATCGGCTCAAACCAACATGGAGTTATATAAAGATGTCTGAGTTGGCTAAGAACAAAACTATTTTCCAAATAACAACAACAACAACAACAATAACAAATAATAATAATAATAATAATAATAATAATAATAATAATAATAATAATAATAATAATAATAATAATAATAATAATAATAATAAAGTTGGAAGGGACCTCGGAGGTCATCTAGTCCAACCTCCTGCTCAGGCAGGAAACCCTATACCATTTTGGACAAATGGCTGTCCAGTCTCTTCTTAAAAACTTCCACTGTTGGAGCATTCACAGCTTCTGGAGGCAGGTTGTTCCACTGGTTAATTGTTCTAACTGTCAGGAAGTTTCTCCTTAGTTCTAGGTTGCTTCTCTCCTTGATTAGTTTCCATCCGTTGCTTCTTGTCCTGCCTTCAGGTGCTTTGGAAAATAGCTTGACTCCCTCTTCTTTGTGGCAGCCCCTGAGACACTGGAAGACTGCTATCATGTTCCCCCTCGTCCTTCTCTTCATTAAACTAGACATACCCAATTCCAGCAGCCATTCCTTATATGCTTTAGCCTCCAGTCCCCCTAATCATCTTTGTTGCTCTTCTCTGTACTCTTTCTAGAGTCTCAGCATCTTTTTTACATCATGGTGACCAAAACTGGATGCAGTATTCCAAGTGTGGCCTTACCAATGCCTTGTAAAGTGGTATTAATACTTCGTGTGATCTTGATTCTATCCCTCTGTTAATGCAGCCCAGCACTGTGTTGGCCTTTTTGGCAGCTGCAGCACACTGCTGGCTCATATTTAAGTGATTTTCCACTAGGACCTCAAGGTCCCTCTCACAGTTACTACTGCTATTATAATTACTATTATAATTAGAAGCCTACCTGCTATAAGAAGACCCTATTCTAAAGCAAGACTTTAGGTTTTGTAATCCATGGCCAAATATGTGAGGATACACATATGTTGAACTGAAAATATTGTTTATGTTTTGTTTGGTTGTCAATTATATGTATCCCCATCTTTAGGCTAGGATAGCTATTATCCCTATTGGAAATCCAGCCCACTGGGATTTGAATCATAGATTGTGTTATTTCCTCTTGGGCTCTAATGTATATAGTGTAAGCAGAACTACTAAGTTTATAATTAAGGCAGTCAAGCCAAGAAATCCAATATATTGAACAAACTGGTGTACCCTGTAAGGCAGATGCTTTCATCTGATTGCTGGCTCCTTGTAATTATCACTGTATGCATTTTATCACGATATTTCCTTTTATCTCATTCAACCCAGAATCTATTTTCTTTTTCTTTGATTTGTATTGATAAGGTCATAAGACTAATCAATTAATAAAGTGTTTTATTCTGTTCCCGGGGTTGTTCCTCACTCTGATGCTGAGGATTTGGGCATGGAATTGCATGCAAGGCTTCCCAGCCTCTGAGAATGTAAGGCAGGGGTGTCAAACTGCCGGCCTGCGGGCTGGATGCATCGTGGCGAAACCGCACCCACCCCATTGCTGGCAATGGGGAAAAAAAACTTGTGATATGTCGCGACACGTCACATGACGTTGGGAGTTTGACACCCCTGATGTAAGGGATGAAAGGAAAAGAGTCTACATGCCCAGTTATCAAGGAATTGGGCTGAAGCTTAGCAGAACCGCAGCCAGCAAAATTAACACTGCAGATCCTGATCTCCTGCAAGGCAAGGACCTCAGGTGAACTCATGCATTAAGGGACTGTTCAGAAGACTTATGCTTTTCTGGAGTAGCTTTGGGAGATTCTGTGATCTTTGGGCTTGCTCATTGTCTATGCCTCACCCCTGATGTCAGACTGCTTGCTGACATTCTGGGTGCCATGACTGCGTGGTTCCTTATAATACTGATGATAGGCTATGGAGAAAAAGAATAGAACAGAACAGAACAGAACAGAGTAGAGTAGAGTAGAGTAGAGTAGAGTAGAGTAGAGTAGAGTAGAGTAGAGTAGAGTAGAGTAGAGTAGAGTAGAATAGAATAGAATAGAATAGAATAGAATAGAATAGAATAGAATAGAATAGAAGGGACCTTAGAGGTCTTCTAGTCTAACCCCCTGCTTAGGCAGGAAACCCTATACCACTTAAGACAAATGGTTGTCCAATCTCTTCTTAAAAACTTCCAGTGTTGGAGCATTCAAACCTTTGGAGGCAGGTTGTTCCACTGATTAATTGTTCTAACTGTCAGGAAATTTCTTCTT
>NW_015403125.1:0-3397 GCF_001527695.2 Protobothrops mucrosquamatus
GCACAGTTTTATTTAGTACACCAGCAACTTTTCTTGGACCAGTCAGTTAGGGCAATATTTATGCATGCTTTCTGTACGAGCTCTCTGCAGTGTACTCTGAGAGACTAATCTTAAAAGTGTTTAGAAACTTCATTTGGTGCAAAAGGTGCAGGGAAGTTTCCATCTGCCTGTCTATCATGTCACATTTAGGATTTTATTAGATAATCATAGCTTTAAACTAACCACGGATGCTTACTGTAATATATTTTATGAACTATCAATATTACTTTTAAGATTACAACAGAATATAAATATAGACAAACACATCTGAGGTGACTGCTGTCTCCAAATACCTTCTAAAGCCAGCTATTCGCTACCCATAATCCTGCTATTTCTCAGACATAACCTCAAATAATAAGCCTTTTAACCTTTCCCTCACAGGGGAAATCCAGGAATTTTATATTTATCCTGTTTGGCCATTTATTTTACCTATCAGTTCAAACTATTCAAATGCATCACTCTGAACTTGTCCAATACCCTTATAAATGAGGTGGGGAGATAGTACAGCTTGAGAAATCTTTCCAACCCTTTTACTTGTATTTTTTTCTGAGTTTAACTAGTAACATGTTGTGACTATATGTATGTATCATTAGCAATAGCAATAACACTCTCTGGGCAGTTTACAATCTCAACATATTGCCCGCAACAATATGGGTCTTCATTTTACTGAGCCCGGAAGGCTGGAAAGCTAAGTCAACCTTGAACCCCATCAGGAACGAACTCTGGGCTGTGTGCAAAGGTAGCCTGCAATACTAATTACTGCACCACCAGGGCTCCGCATTGGGATGGCTACATACCGGTATATATTGTCTCCTCATAGGTGTGTGTGTGTGTATGCTTTAATACTGAATTTCTGTCTGAGTCACACGACTCAGAAAGAATTAGGAGGGAAGCTTAGAATGAAACAACCTGAAACATTTTGAGTTACTGTCAGATTGCTTCTGCCATAGAGGTGAATTACTTTATTATTATTTTTCCTGGAATTTTTTTCTCTGCAGCCTCCACCCTGATTCAGCCCATTTTTGAACTAGATCTTTATTTTTCCAGCTTCTGCCTTCATGCGGAGTTTGTTCTGTTCTTTTTTGTTTCAAAGACTAATCCTGCCAATGGTCAGACAGATGAATGGTCTAGGCCCAGCTTTCTTTACATAATTTCTTTTCAATATTCTTGGGAGTTGGAGAGAATATAAAAAATTGCATAGGACTGCTCATAGTCCCGTCACTAGAGACTTCTTCTGTAATCATAATGCCACAAACATAATAATAGAAATGATAATGTTCCTTTTTTCTCTTGGCTTGCCCCAATATTACCACTAAATTTTGTCCTAATCTTGTAATTATATTTGAACCTTAAAATGTGGGTTTCATAAAAAGCAAATTAACGTTCAGGGTGGATCAGAGTTCATTCAAGAAGCAATAAAGAACAAATGCATATCAATGTAGGAAATTCTACATTGTTATTAGTTATTCTTTAGTCAGAGAAAAATAATAATCTGATAAACCTTCCCCTAATCTAAAATCTAAATCTATAATTTCTCTCATCGTATGTTGCTAGTCAAAATGAAAAAGGTGATGGCAAGATAAACTGAATTAGACTGACATAATACTATAATTGATTATATTACATTTTATCAAATGAATACATTTGTACCCTATATTTCTTTTTAGACATTATACTATCATGTAGCATTAAATATTTATGCCTGGCCTTTCAAATAGTTTCCTGGTTACCCAGAGGGAGATCTAAAAATCCCTACAGTTAAGTTAGCCTGCGGTTCTATAGTGCATGTAACCAGTATTATACTTTGGTAATTAGTGTAAGGGGGTTCATAAATGAATAAAGATCTTTTGAGAATTTAGAACCTTTTTATTTCCCTCAGACTGTTGTTATGCATCTTGGTATTGATCCGATATTTTACCAGCAGCTGAGTAGTCAATAAAGACTGAAGTTGGCAGACAGAGGAGAAAAATCTGAAGAGAGAAGCAAGAGCTTAGTGTTTAGATATCCATTTATTTTCCTCTATTGAGTAAATTCTTGCGTCAACATTCAAACTAATAGTGTTTTCATATGACAGCTACTTAGGGAAACTGGTGTTTCAGCAGAATCTTCAGAAGGGAAGCAATATGGCAAATAAATCAATTCTAGCTATACTGTTACAAAATATTGATGTATTAAATTAAGTCAGATAAAATGTAGAATTCAACAAATATTGATTGAAGATCCTGCCCCCCCCAAAAGTACTTGAAAGCAGGATTCTTCTATCATATTGGCCTTGTATGGGTGGAGTTGTCATTCTTTTTTTTTTTTTAACATCTTCAATAACAAAGTCTTAATGGAAAGAATTAATTGGCAATAATGCACTTTCTAGAGAAATTTCATTTGGGGGAAGCAGAACTGTATCTACCAATCTGCCCCCAGTTTTATGCAGTTATTTGATCATGTGTGCTGAATCTATGTTCTTACAAGTTGTCCCAAAGGTGCTTTTTCAAGAGGCAACTGGACTTTCTTGTTTTTCTTTGAAGACGTTTTGCTTCTCATCCAACAAGCTTCTTCAGCTGTGACTGGATGGTGGGGCATGGAAGGATTTATGAAACGTCTTCAAAGGAAAACAAGAAAGTCTTATCAAAACATTTTTATTAATCTGACATTAGTGTAATGATTTCCTTCATGTTCACATTTAGCAACTTTAAAAATTCAATGAATATGCATATATTCATTTGAAGGATTATGACTTTTAACTGTGGATATAATTTCAGTTTGGATTATATTGTATTTCAGTTGTATTCAGATGCTCATTGTCAGGGTTAAAAGAAGATGTTCCGGTAAATCTATTTCCTATTCAGAAAACATTAAAATATCTCTAAAAATAAATGTACTACTCAAATGTTTTATGTAATTGAGGATCTTTTCCTCCCCGATAGTAATGGTTCAAAGAATTGAATTGAATACTTTATTTGGCCAAGTGTGTTTAGATACACAAGGAATTTGTCTCCAGTGCAGAAACTCTCAGTGTATATACAAAATAGCCGAATAATGATAATCATAATACTCATAATAATACTAATAAGAGGAAGGAAAAATTTCAAAAAATTAAGTAGGCCCATAAAACAGAAGTCATATTGTTGTGTTCTTTGTATTCCACCCCCCTTAATCCCCTAAGCATATCCTGATCACCCATTAAGGGTGATTGCCCTTCACCATTGATTGCCCATTAAGGGTGATTGCCCTTCACCATTGATCGCCCATTAAGGGTGATTGCCCTTCTCCATCTGCATACAGTTTCATGCCCGTTGCTGGTTGGCTAACTAGCAACAGGGTCTTGCCAGCCAATGGAATTGTGTGATTACAAGCCAGGGGA
>NW_015403126.1:0-3396 GCF_001527695.2 Protobothrops mucrosquamatus
GAAAAATGAAGAAATACCATCAGATGAAGAAATAATTTAAAAAATACTAGAATGCACAGAGATAGATAGACTGACTATGAGACTGAAAGAAAAAGAAGAAATGGAATATTATCAAACTTGGGATTTATTTTATCGATGGCTAGAGGAAAGAATAAAAGATTAGAAATTAAATATGTATTAGCGAATGTAAATTCCGAAATCACGTTTGTTGAAAAATTATTACTGAATGTATGGGGGAAAAGCCAATAAAAACTTTTACAAAAAAATAAATAAATAACGAAACAATAAATAAATGCCATTAAAAGATGGGCAGGAGGGGAACACGAAGCACATAGAAAGAGATGGGCACTTTCCTAATCCAATAGCCAATATAATGTTAGGAAGCCATGAGACAGGAGGAGGATCAAAGTACACTTTGCAAAATGTATTTAATAGAACATATAGGTAGTCCTCGATTTACAACCATTTGCTCAGTGACCATTCGTAGTTACAACAGCATTGAAAAAAATGATGTATGACCATTTTTTCACACTTACGACCTTTGCAGCATCCCCATGGTCACATGATCAACATTCAGACGCTTGGCAATTGATTCCTCATATTTATGACCATTGCAGTGTCCTGGGGTCATGGGATCACCTTCTGCAACCTTCTGACAAGCAAAGTCAATGGGGAAGCCAGGTTCACTTAACAACCGTGTGACTCACTTAACAACTGAAGTGATTCACCTAGTAACTGTGGAACGAAAGGCCTTAATATGGGGCAAAACTCACTTAACAAATATCTCACTTAGCAACAGAAATTTGGGGCTTAATTGTGGTCATAAATCAAGGACTACCTTTAGCAACCTTGATTCTATAACAAATATAGAACCATGTATGACAAATAGTATATTACCTATTTTTGGAGTGACAGTAAATTTCTTCTCGATGCCTGACTTGGTAAACAGATAGATTGCTGTATTGACATCCTTCTGTTGAATTTTCTATCCATGTTTTATCAATGAAACAGAACTCCAATGCTGATATGGAAGTCCCACAGATCTCATTGTCCTCATGTAACCCCTATTCACAGATCAGGGAGCCACAGTTCAGACAGAGCATGGTGAAATAGGTTAGCACCAGTTTGGCAAAGGAATGAGACAAAGGGATATACTCTTCCTTAATTTATTCGGCCCATATACTGACTATGTGGTGAGGGAAATTGGCTTAGAAGATGAGCATGGTTTTAAAACTGGAAAAAGAAATTTCTATTACTCTGATAGCTCAAAATGCAAGTTCTAATAATGAAAGTCAAGAAAGTTAAAGAAAAAATGGGACTAATATTGAATCTAAAGTCCTAGCTAAAGAAAACATATACAGCAACCAGCCTCACAATTGACGATGAAGATAGTTCAGATAGCTTCTTTCTTTTATGAACAACTATCAGAAATCAAAGAATCAGCAGGCAAGAAACATACTGCAAACTAACAGCATATTCAGATGCTGTGATGTACAAATACTCTAGCTACAAAGGTCAGAATTGTGCAGACAATCAACTCTGAAGAAGCAGAATAGAAAGTTTATTGGGGTTTTCAAACTCTGATGTTGGAGAAGACTCCAGAGAATGCCATGAATAGTTAAGAAGCACACAAATGCATCACAGAAGAAATAAATCCAAAGTTCTCATTTGAGGCACAAATAACCAGGGTCAACTTTTCATATTATGAATACATTATTCAAAGACTTAGCTTTCTGGAGAAGTCTGTAGTGATTTTTAACTCATAGCGACCACATTAATAGATCTTCTTCATGACAATCTATTCTTAACTTGGTCTTTGAAATCTCCCAACAGTGCACTCATCACCTCTGTAACTGAATTCATTATGAAAAACAGGGATATGAAAATTAATGCTTCAAAATAGTTATTTGTGTTTTACAAAGAAAATGGAGCCAACAAAACCATGTTATATGCCAATGGTTAAAAATGATAGCAAATCAATGAATTTGTGCACCTGATAGTATGTCTACTAAAAATGGGATGGAGATATGTTAGATATTCAGAAGAGGCTTACTGGCCTACTCAAACTTCTAGGTGCCTCAATGGTACCGTATTTATATAAAAAAAATCTATTTTTGTAATGCTGGGATACCAAGGTAAAATATGTCTGCCTTCTTTTTTCTCATATACACTTCTGGAAAAGAGATGGTGATGCAGCTTCTAACGTTATACCAAGCAATAATATAAAATATATAATATATAGAAGTACTGGCTGGGTCAACAGCTGGTAAAGTTTTTGCCCCTCTGACTTCATAAGTAATTATTAATCCGGATGTGTTTTCTTAACTTTATATTTATTTTTAAAATACATATTCTTCCAAAAACAGTCAGTAAATTCAGTTTCATATAAGCACTTCATCAACTCTATTGCCAGGATATCTGTACCCTAAAGGGTAAATCCTACAATTGACGTATTAGAAACGGACTGATTGAGTCCATGGCATGGTGTTCTCCCAGTGGCTTCGGAATGTCAGTTTGGAACACAGAACAGTCCATAAGGTAAATAATTTTTCAGCTTTACTCCATTACACAGGAGTTCTAGGAGGATTTTTACAGCTGCTGGTGTCAGAAGGCATACAAAATCAAAAGTAAATAGACTTTGTATTTAAGCAAAATCACCAAGTGCAGAAGAGAGAATGTTCTCCAAGAGTTGAAAAGATTCCAGACTCCATTGCATGCATGCATATAAAACTATTCGTGTTCCTGTGTTTTGTTCACAAATCACAACACTGAAATCAATGGAAACATTACACCAGCTGGGATTACCATTCCTAGAATGCAACATGGAGTTTGGAGATATTGCATCAGATCATATCTATACCACAGGTATTCCTTGACTTTAGACCGTAATTTAGCCCAAAATTTCTGTTACTAACCAAGACAGTTGTTAAATGAGTTTTGCCCCATTTTACGACCCCTTTTGCCACAATTGTTAAGTGAATCACTGCAGGTGTTAAATTAGTGACATGATTGTTAAGTGAATCTGGCCTCTCCATTGACTTTGCTTGTCAGAAAGATACAAAAGGTAATCACATGACCCCCGGGACATTGCAACTGCAATAATACTGAAAATGCTAGTTGCCAAGCATCTGCATTTTGATCACATGACCATGGGGATGCTGCAATGGTCGTAATTGTGAAAAATGATCATAAGTCACTTTTTTCAGTGATGTTGTAACTTTGAACAGTCAATAAATGAATGGTTATAAGCCAAGGACTTTACCTGTAGTACAGTTCTCAGGATTTCACTAGTACAGAGGTTGGGAAGCTTCTTCAACAGAAATATGCCGTGGTTTATATTTGAAGCCAAAATGGAATTTCAAGTGGACTTAGGCAAGTAGGCTACACATTCGGCAC
>NW_015403127.1:0-1914 GCF_001527695.2 Protobothrops mucrosquamatus
GCACTTAGACTTATATACCGCTCCACAGTGCAATTCAGAAATTTCTGGGTGGTTTACAGTCCAAGCGTTATTGGCCTATTTCTCCCAACAATCTGGGCCCTCATTTTACCAACCTGGGAAGGGTGGAAGGCTGAGTTCAACCTTGAATCCCGTCAGGATCGAACTCCAGGCTGTGGGCAGAATTAAGCTTGCAATACTGTATTCTAACCACCGTGCCACCAGGGCTCCTGATCCATGAATCTCATCACATGAACAACTCTAAATTTTACCCCTGAAAAGGAATACAGGGGTAACTTACAATCATCCGTTGAGCGACTATTCCAGGATACAACAACACTGAAAAAAGTGACTTATGACCGTTTTCACATGACGGTGGCAACATCCCTCCCCCATGGTCACATGATCAAAATCCGGGCTCTTAGTAACCGGCATGTATTTATGTCGGTTACAGTGTCCCAGAGTCATCTGATCATCATTTGCGTCTTTCCCAGCTGGCGCCCGACAAGGAAAGTCAATGGTAAAGCCAGATTCACTTAACAATCATGTGACTCACTTAACAACCATCACAAAGCCAAGCGCAACTCACTTAACAACTGCCTTGTTTAGCCATGGAAATTCTAGTCTCAATTGTGGCCATTAGGTTGAAAGACCAGGTGTAACAAGGTGCATTAGGGACAGGCAAGCTTTATGCGAACACAAGATGTCTGGTCCCTTTCTGTGTCCCTCTCTTGGTGGCTGAGAACTATGGGAGCAGAGCACGACACTGTTGTGATCACACTGCTGGAAGAGAGGACTGGCAATTTTCAGAGTATTTTTCCCCCTCTGTTTTAAGCAATTAGGGATTTGGAAAAGGTGCATTAGGCAGTCCTGATTTATTTGCCAATAATCAGAAACACAAAACAAAAAAGGGCCCCATGGCATAGCCATCTTGGTGACACGAAGCTCTACAGAGAGACAGTTCCTCTACTTCAGGGTACTTCAAAGTGGAAGGATGGGAGCCAAGGATGGGGTAGTTTGCAGTAACTATTAGTTAAAGTAATTTCTGTGAAATGGTTTTCGTCTAATAAATGCTTGGGGATCGATAAACAATCAGAGACTTCACGAACTAAAGAGTTTGGGGAGCCCTGCTCTACTTTATCAACAATGTTTTATTATTGTTCGAGGTGTGGTAGGGTCTCTAGCGACTTCTCTGCCATCCTCCTTCAATATTACGTACGGTACTGTAGGTTTAATCCTTTGTCAGCGGCACATTTTATGTATGTTCTTGTTCGCTAAAGTGGACAGTAAACTCCACAGAAACATCAAACCATTCTAGCAAATGGCCCCATTTATTTGCAACCTGCATGGCCTTGGGATAACAGGCAGAAATGTGCATAGAAACACAAGCCCCCTGAAATATAAGGAGCCCAGCGATATTATCATGTTGTCACAAGGAAGAGGAATAATGATAATACCCTGTTATTTCCACAGCTGCTTGTGTCGTGCGCGATGCTACAGGGAATGTCAACGATACCGTGGTATCTGGGATGAATTGCAATGGATCGTCTGCCTGTGCCCTGGGCTATGATTTCTCCAGCTGTAAAACCCAGACATGTGATTATGGGCTGATGAATAATTTCCAGGTTCAAAAGCATGCTAATTATCCAATTTGTATAACTGCGTGTGTTATAACATATATTTGTACACAATAGCATGAACTAAATATTCACATAAGCACACATAGTATTGGCTTTTCAATACTGCTACTGACCATCTAGCTGAGGGGGGGAGCAGTTATGTATGTGTGCAAAGGAAAATGAAAGAGTGGGGTCCTTGGTGCTCTCTGAGCTTGGTTGTTCTCTTGCAGACGTTTCATTACCCAACTAGTGAACACCATCAGTGCTAGGAGGAGGAGGAGGAGGAGGAGGAGGAGGA
>NW_015403127.1:10444-13838 GCF_001527695.2 Protobothrops mucrosquamatus
GGGTGCCCCTACCCTCTGGAACGAACTACCCCCCGAGATCCGGATGATTCCGGATCTTCTTGCTTTCCGTCGCGCCCTCAAGACATGGCTCTTCCAGCAAGCGGACCTGACCTAGGGAGGATTTTATTTGGGGTTTATCTTTTAACAATTCGACAGAGACACAACTTTAAAATTTGATTTAATTCGGTTTTATCGGGGGAGAATGTATTTATGTTTTGTTTTAAATATGTTGTGCGCCGCCCTGAGTCCCGTTGGGAGAAGGGCGGCATATAAATTAAATTTATTATTATTATTATTATTATTATTATTATTATTATTATTATTATTATTATTATTATTATTATTATTATTATTATTATTATTATTATTATTATTATTATCACTGAAGGGAATAGCAAATCCTCTCCTGCAGGAGGGGAAAAAAAATACCCTCCACAATTTAGATGTAATTCTTGAGAATGCCCTTTCTTTGGTCCCCCCCCCCCATCTGCTGCTGAATTCTTTTATGCAGAACACCCCAGGTTAGGGAGGCTTTTGCGCATAGATACTATGACGTACGAACATTATATTTTTTTTTTAAGAAAATAACTGTGAATACTTGGAGCCCACCTACCATCGAGTTTCTCTGTTAATCCTTCATGCTTTCCCCGTTAAATTAAAACGCTCCCAAAGCTGAATTTTTTGAAATGGGTCTTTTTCTATCGTCGTCACGAAACTTAAGGGCTGGCTCAACACAGACTGAACGGAAAGCGAACGATTTGGACGTGCAAAAAATTGAAATCTCTGCAACAACAAAAAAAAAAACAACCCCCCCCCCCAAAAAAATCTTTTGTGGGAATCTATTTTTTTCCTTGACGCACGTCGCAGCCCCTCACCGAGTCGATTCAGTCCCTCCCTCGAAATCAGGCTATTGTGTAGGGCATAATGCAGACTCCTCTCTAATGTATGATCGTGTCACACAGGGCCCACGCAAGCTGTGCGTTACAGAGATGAACAGTGGCATGACAACGAAGCAGGCCTGGCTGGCGAAGAATAAAAGGAAAGCTTTTTATGCGGCGGTGGCGGCCGACAGCTTTAGAGATGGAGTCAGAAGTCTTCTTCAGGTGAGCTGCTTTTTTTTTTTTTTCAATATAAATTTTTTTATTGTTTTTATCATAAAAGAAAAAAGAAATACATCACAGGTATTACACAATGTTTTATCCCATCCCCCCACCCCCCGGACTTCCCAAACCAAACCTAGGCTAACATTCAAATACAAGTAAACAAATATTAATATCTCTAACTCCAAACTCTAAACTTAAACAATCCATCTCCTCCGTGTTAATAAAAATTATTCATTTAGTTAGTTCTTCAAATACCCAAAATCTTTACCATTTCAGCAAGATAGTTTAACAGCATCCCTTACTTATACAAAAAAAGAAAAGAAAAAAAAAAATTTCCATCTTCCATAAAGTTAACAAATTAATTCTGTCATTTCATGAAGCTACACCTATAAAAAATCAAGTGTGGCTTCAAAGCAGCCTCCGCTAGCCAAGAATGTTGGTTTATTCAGGAAGGTTTACCTTTTGGAAAGCATCATGGAGCTGCAGAGGGTATCCTGGGGGCTCTTTGTATTTTAGCTTACTTGGGGAATAACTCTATTTTGAGGCCATGGGTTTAGAGGGGGGAAATGAATCAACTCCATATTCTAATGTTTCTCACCTTGGTGGCTTGAAGATGGGTGGGCTTCAACTCCCAGAATTCCCCAGCTATCATGGCTTGAAGATGTGTAGATTTTTTACTTCTGGAATTCCCCAGCCAGCATGGGAATTCTGGGAATTGAAGTCCACCATCTTCAAACTGCCAAGGTTGGGAAGCATTGCCATATTCAATGATCAAGGGCCTCTATTGAATAGGGATGCTTTACAGCAGCGATTCTCAACCTGTGGGTCGGGACCCCATTTGGGGTCGATCGACCATTTCACGGGGGTCGCCAAGCAAGGCTGTCCGCCATTTTTTTGTCCGCCATTTTCCCCCCTTTTCCGGCGGGTGCCTTACCTCCCTTGGGCTGGGCCAGCTGGTGGTCGGCCTGCTCCGTCTCTGCAGCTTGCCAGCTACGCCTCGGCCGGCGCAGGGGGCGGAACCATGCATGCATGGTGCTCCCGGGCAGGGAAAGTCCTCGACTTACGACCGGTTGGGTAGTCCTCGACTTATGAGCGGTTTAGTCCTCGACTTTCGACCGGTTGGGGGTCGCTGCATTAAAAAGGTTGAGAACCACTGCTTTACAGGAACTTAAATGTCTCAGACTACCCACGCAATTACCTACACTTACGTAATACTACCAGTATTTTATATTGGATCACAAAATAGATTTAATATAGTGAAATTAACACTTCATCTTCTAACACTGGAGTACACAGGGGAAAAGAAGCTCGTTCTCATACAAGCAACCAGATGTTCTAATTGCTGTGAAATTAAACAATGAGTTTATGATCAGAGTATTAATTTGATTGCTACACCATCAGATATAATGAGCGAGCGCACTAATGCTTCTGAAACAAGAGAATATTTTCATTTTTTTAAAAAAATGACTAGGCTGCCTTTTCAATCAGAAAGCACTCACGATTTTCAGGGGGAGGACAAATCTAAAGTACTGAAGTGGAAGACGTGCTTGTTCTAAAAAAATAATAATTTCCAACTGTATTCAAAAAGGTTTACTGTCAAAGGAGACAGACTTGAATGTAGTAGCTGTCCTATGAAAGGTATTATATAGCACTTGCTCAATGTTTTGTTGTTGCTGTTGTTAGTTGCGAAGTCGTGTCCGACCCATCGCGACCCCATGGACAATGTTCCTCCAGGCCTTCCTGTCCTCTACCCTCTTCTGGAGTCCATTTAAGCTCACGCCTCCTGCTTCAGTGACTCCATCCAGCCACCTCGTTCTCTGTCGTCCCCTTCTTCTCTTGCCCTCCATCTTTCCCAGCATCAGGCTCTTCTCCAGTGAGTCCTTCCTTCTCATTAGGTGGCCAAAGTACTTGAGTTTCAACTTCAGGATCTGGCCTTCTAAAGAGCAGTCAGGGTCAATCTCTTCTAGGACTGACTGGTTTGAACGCCTTGCAGTCTAAGGGACTCGCAGGAGTCTTCTCCACCACCATAGTTCAAAGGCCTCCATTCTTTGTCGCTCAGCCTTTCTTATGGTCCAACTTTCACAGCCATGCGTTGCAACTGGGAAAACCATGGCCTTGACTATACGTACTTTTGTTGGCAGGGTGATGTCTCTGCTTTTTAGTATGCTGTCTAGATTTGCCATAGCTTTCCTCCCCAGGAGCAAGCGTCTTTTAATTTCTTGGCCCAATGTTATAGCTCTTTAAACATATAAACATCATCCTTGCTTTCTGTAAAGGCTCTGCAAATGCTG
>NW_015403128.1:0-3394 GCF_001527695.2 Protobothrops mucrosquamatus
TTTTAATCGGAAACACAGCTGGGAATATTTGGTTTTAATTCGGCTTTTATCAGGGTTTATTCTTTTGTATTTTTGTATTGTGTATTTTTTGTATTTTGGGTATATTATTTGTTTTTAATATGCTGTGAACCGCCCTGAGTCCTATGGGAGAAGGGCGGTATACAAATTAAAATAATAAATAAATAATAAATAAATAAAATAAATAAAAATGCTACTTTAAAAAAAAAAAGTGGAAATGTTCAAAGCTATAAATGTTGAACAGATTTTGCCAGACGGTTGGCTATGTAAGCATTTAATATCAGGAAGGAAGGAAGGGAGTGAGGGAGAGGAGGAAGGAAGGAAGGAAGGAAGGAAGGAAGGAAGGAAGGAAGGAAGGAAGGAAGGAAGGAAGGAAGGAAGGAAAGAAAAGACAGAGGAAGGAAGTTGGCTTTTTTATTATTATTTACAAAGTAAATTGTGGAAGTGTAATAAAGTTATCTTAGCACTTTTCCCTTCATTCCAGACAAAAGGAAGAGAGAAATTATTGCACAAGTAAAAAACAAAAATCTAAATTACAAAGGATAGGTGTTTTAGATATTTTGGTTTCATAAGTGGATCCAATTTGGATGTCATCCCCATTAGAAGGAATGGTCACTCTGAAAACTACCTGTTCTTTTTACAGTCTCTTGCAACATGCCTTCCAGTGATCAACCAAATACCTTGGTGATGATCAACAAGGAAGAGATGATAACATTTCCCCTTCCTCTGCCATTGTTCCTCTGCACACTGTCACCAAACCAGAAGAAAATCTGAAGTTTTGACATCATCATCCAGTTATTTAGATCAATAGTCATTGCCACATTGCCAGAAATTCCTCACGACAGCACAGGAACAGAGCAGAACCCAAGGGACAATTATACGGAAAGCGGATTTGAAGAAATTTCACAGAAAACTCAAGAATAGAATGACCTTGCAGGAAGATATCGTTAGATCTCCAAAACTTGAGAAATCACAGAGGAGAGAAAGCAAGAAATCAGCACAAATCTACTCCCAGATCCCAGTTTCTGAATTGATCTGGTCTACCAGGATAAAAGGAAAGCCATTTCATTTAACTGAAAAGCTAAGAAAAGGTCCATTTGTGAATGAAATGGCAGAAGTAAATCTGGCAAAAGATAGGGTAAGAGGCTTTTTGTAAAAGGATAATGTTATGAGTAAAAGAAAAGACATTTTATAATGAAGCAGGTGCTTTCAACTTGGCACGGCTGATTGCCAAGTGTTCAGGTTTTTTTCTTTCTTCCTTTTCTTTTCGTAGAAAAGGTGTAATTTCCCATATTCTATAGTTTTTCATATTAAGCTGCCACTTGGTTGGCACCTGTGCTTATGTTGACCTGGCGGTGCGCATTGTGAAATGGGCATCATGCCTTCCTCACAGATGCCTGTTGTGGGATATTGGCCAGGAAATTTGAAGATACACAATGACTTCTGGGAAACCCTTTTCTTACTTTTAAAATATAGAACGGCCCTTTTAGCTCTCCTGGTAGGAAAATTATCAAGGTAAACCATAATGCTGTTCTTTATGTGCACAGAACCGGTCCCTGGGGTTCACAAATCTCAATTTATAACTTAGCATCCCATGTTGTTCAATCAGCTGGGATTTGTTAAATGAATCAGTGTTAAACCGTGATATTGATGTGTTGTGTGAATCTAGTATAATTATCTGTTGCTTAGGTAACATCTACTAGTCTTTGTGGCTAACAGGCACTCCCTGAGCTGATTTTTGCATCGTGTCTCATGCCTGTGTCAACACATCACGTGTCTCATGCCTGTGTCAACACAATAGTCATCATATTTGTGCCCCTTTCTATTAAGTCAGATTTATGTAACCCAAGACTGAGGACATGCGGACTGCTTGTATTTAGACAGTTTGGTCAAGCTAGTAATGCATTTTTCAAAAGTTTTGCTTTTCATTCATATTTGAAAATTTTGTTTCCTTTTTTAAGTTTGTTTAGTCAGGGTTTCTTTTTTCCCCTCTGAAACTTCCCTTAGTGACTCAACTATACACCCCACATATCTCAGTCTCAATCTCTGTCTCTATCATCTCTATCTTTGTCATCTCTATCTATCTTTTATCTATCTCTCTACCTCTTGGGGAGAATATTTATGTGTCTGGATTCAGGTTTGGAAAAAGAAACTAGAGAACTGCGTGAGATAGGTGCTGTCTTGGTTATGTAATATTATTGTATCTCAGAATAGCAGAATATCAGAGTTGGAAGGGACCTTGGAGGCCCTGATTGAGCAAGAGACCCTATACCATTTCAGACAGGTGACTGTCCAGTCTCCTCTTAAAAGCCTCCAGTGTTGAAGCACCCACATCTTCTGAAGGCAAGTCGTTCCACTGCTTAGTTGTTCTCACTGTTAGGAAATTTCTCTTTCATTCTAGGTTGCTTCTCTCCCTGATTAGTTTCCATCCATTGCTTCTTGTCCTGCCTTCTCTGCTATTTGCAGGCATCATTGAGTTTTAGGAATGTTAGAAGATAATGCCTTTCTCTTAGGAGGTATGGACCATTTGTAGCAGGCTGGACACACGTAAACAATCCCCTTGTGACCATCCTTGTGGGCTGATGCCCTCAGAGGTAGAATGCAAACTTTCAGAGCTTTTTCTTTCTCGTTGAAAATGACAGAGTAATGATTTATAAAGCTGTAATAAGAGAATGAAACTTGGCAACCAGAAGTTAGGTCCTGAACCTGTCAAATGGAATCCAGTAGTCTGCATAACAAATAATTTGACCTAAAGCCTTAAGAAAGATGTTGGGGGGAAAAAAAGGAGTGATAATGATGGTGAGAACAAAAATGGCATATTATATTATGATGAAAACAGTCGTATTATACAAGGTTTAAAAAAGAACAAAATGGGGGGATTTGAAACTGCAGGACCAGGAATATCTGGGACACATCTTTTTTTATTATTTTTTTTACCGTTCCCTTTTTCAGAGAGCTCCTTGTTCTGCCATCCAGGCCCGAATAGCCAGTCCTATTCAGAAAACGCTCCCTGACCCCTTTTGTGCATCAATTTTAGGATCTCTAGCAAAATAAGCTGCAGAAAGCTTGACTTGAACTCTTTTCCTTGAGCTTGCTTAGAGCTGTGTTTTACCCATCCTCCGATATTTGTTAAAAAAAAAAGAAGAAGAAGAAGTCCCTTTTAGCTTGAAGGAACATAAACTTCAGTCACCTTGATGAAAACATTTTGATGAGATTGCCTCTCTGAATCAAGTAGACTTGCCTTAAAAGAATATACACGCGCTATTGAAATTCTGCTTGAGGAAAACTTTAAATGTAAACCAGAGGAGAACAAATGCATTGTTGATGAACCCTCAAATGTTCTTTTGTGCTATTTATTTTGCCTTCTTGGTCACAA
>NW_015403129.1:0-3393 GCF_001527695.2 Protobothrops mucrosquamatus
CTGAACGCCTTTTCTCAGTACGGAGATGGAGAATCCACGCCCACCCTTAGGTCAGTTAGGCCGTTATTAGGGGTTAGAGAGCCAATACCGAACACATCATTAGCCGCTTTCGCCCTCAATAAGACTGGATCTCACAGCAACAGGGGGCGTGTCAAGTTTTGGCTACTTGGTCTCAGGAGCAGGCATCCAATGGAAACCCCCACCGGTGGATTCTCCATCTCCGTACTGAGAAAAGGCGTTCAGGTAAGACAACGCCCCTTTTCTGTAACCAAGATGTTGTTATATCTTACTTCAATGGCAATATATTTTTGTTATTAAAGGTAATGCCTTTACTTACTATTCTCAGTAAAAGTGTTTTCATTTTGCAGAACAGGACTTTTGCCTACTATTATTTTTACATAGTTCTTAAATGTTTTCCTTAGCATTTGTGATCATTTGCTCTTGCAGTCCTTTTTTAAAAGGCCATGATAAATGCTTTTAGTCCAGTCGTGATTAACTGTTCTTTAGACTGTAAAATTGACCATGTAAAAAAGTCTAAAGTCTGTAGGAATTATATTTTTACTGTGCCATCTGAAGTTTTATTGGTATAATTTAGATGCCTAATGAAATTTCTAATTACCAAGTTTAAGGCTTGTTCTGTGATGATCAACAGATGTATCCAGTTATATGTTGTCTGTTTGCACATATGGTGTCAAGCTCTTTGACAGCTGCTTAAACCATACGGTAGATTCTTTCCCAAGCCTGATACTTCCAGAGTTCTCTTGAACAAGATTTGCTGAGATAAATGGAATGGACTTACAAGAATTCCAGCAACTGAGCTATTACCAATTTGGAATCAATATATTCCATTGAAACTGATGTGGCATGCTACTGCAAAAATCGTCAAGATATCCAATATAATAGATGTTTTCCTTCCGCATTGAGGAAATAGTGTTCAAAATATTAATGTGGTTTTCAGGTTGTTCAGAATAACGAACAATTGTTTAGGAATCAAACTACATATGTCTGGAAATTGAAACTTAGCAAATGGACTTTTCTTTTTGGTTTGAAATATCCAAGTAGCTTCCTCAGTCTGATAAGCTGATAAGCAGTGAAATGTTTCAAATAAAAAAGAGAAGTATACTTGCCATGATTCAACTTCCAGACAACTCTATGTGGATGACTGAGAATCTTTATCAACAAATGATACACAGAATATTCTACCTCTGTCTTTTCAACACAATGTGGCATAGGTCTCTGACCCATATAAAATAGTACAGGTAATACTCGACTTACAACTAATGGAGCCTGTCCATTTTGGTTGTCAGTTGTGATAGTCTTAAAGTAGGTCATCACATGACTGGATCCAATTTTACAACCTTTTCTGCAACAGTCGTTAAGTGAACCCACTGTTCACTCTAGGGTAATTTTGCAGAAAACCAGAAGTAAACTGGTTTCCTGCAAAATGTCATAAATTGTGATCAAGTGACTGCAAGATAACGCAAACAGCTGAAATTCAGTCATATGAACCACAGGGGGCAGACATCAGAATCAGGTTGTAAGTATCTTTTGGGAACTCCATCGTAACTTTGAACATTCGCTAAGCAAACAATCATAAGTTGAGGACTACCTGTATTTTGTTGTTCCTTCTGCTGTAAAACAATGAAAGTAAGGAATTATAGAATGTACCTAAAAGTGTCATTCTGGACAGGTAAATTGCTCATTCCTGTCGTCTTAACCTTTTTTAATCTAGGTGTATGATAGCACTCACTTCAGCAACAAAGAACAAATCAAACTAAATGTTTGCTGTTTGAGTTAAATAGGCTCCCTCCCAATTGGCTGTAACTCAGTCCTATAAGTAATCCTCAACTTATGACCACAATTGAGCTCAAAATTTATGTTGCTAAGTGTTAAGTCAGTTTTGCCCCATTTTATGATCTTTCTTGCCACAGTTGTTAAATGAACCATTGCAGTTGTTAAGTTAGTAACATGACTATTAAGTAAATCTGGCTTCCCCATTGATTTTGCTTGTCAGAAGGTTTGCAACAGGTGATCACATGATCCTGGGACATTGCAACCATCATAAATGTGAGTCAGTTACCAACTATCTGAACTTTGATCATGTGACCATGGGAATGCTGCAGTGGTTGTAAGTGTGAAAAAATGGTCATAAGTCACTTTTTTCAGTGATTGTAACTTTGAACAGTAACTAAATGAACTGTTGTAAGTCAAATAGCTGTATTTGATTTCTAAAAAAATTAATAAAATTTAATAAAAATTACTTTCCAATTAGAATGACAACATTCTGATTTATGATCTCACACCTCCATTAGTTTAAGGTACTACCTTCTTTTTTTACTCCTCTGTTGCTTAATTGTATGCAAAAATTTACCTGTTTTTGTTTAAATTAGTGCTTTGGATTGATAAACTATTGATCCAAGGTTAAGAAAAAACGTGATATTACCTCCTTTTCGAAGCTAAAGCTGAGGAATGGTCAAAACCTGAATGTATTATCCTAGTCACAAAGGAAAAAAAGATATTTGGACAAAAAATCAGGAGGAGTCTGATATCACTTTTTTAGATTAAAAAAATATTAAAAAGGCATAAATTTTATGAGCTGCAGCTTATTGCATCAGATGCATAGAGATGATGGGAGCTGTAGCTCATGAAAGCTTAAATGACTTTTTATAAGTTTGTTAATCAGAAGAGGTGCTACCAGACACCTCCTGAATTTTTGCCACTATAAACTTAACACATATCTCCTCTTACAGACATATATGAAATTGCTTATCATTCTAAAAGCTGTTAAAACTTTTTAAGAAGTGAATTCATGCAAATAAAACGGGCTTCACCAGTCTAACACTCAGCCACCACAGAAATCAGATGAAAAGAACATACAGATGAAGTGGCAGAGGAACAGGCTGAGTTAGCTAATCCAGATCCTGAGCTAGAAAAGATCTTAAGCCAGCACTGTGTCATAAATTAAGAGAAAAGCAATCAAAGTTAAGGAAGGAAAGAATAATGGTTTATCAAATAATAGTACTAAGTTAGTAATAAGCTGGTAGTGAGAGATATGTAAGGACAATTGCGATTTGTCTGTTTATGGCAATCAATGTTCTGTGCTTCCCCTTCATCAGTTGAGCAGAAAACTTATCATAGGATAAGATGCTCATTTAGCTCAGAAGTAAGTGCATCATTCCATTTTGTCAGGCTGCCCCCCCCTCCAAATATATGCCCTGTTGGCCTCTGGCACCCTGCAGTCTTCATCGCCCTAGCTGACCTTCATGCTATACAAGGCTTTCCTCTTCAGGCCACATGTGGCAGTTTCCTCACAAGACCTGGGGAAGATGGCCTCATATGGCCAACAGCCACCTTGTAAAGGGCCAGAGCGGGCATGTCTTGTCAGCAGTGGGA
>NW_015403130.1:0-3393 GCF_001527695.2 Protobothrops mucrosquamatus
GAAGAGAGAGAGAGAGAGAAAGAGAGAGAGGCAGAGAGGCAGAGAGGCAGAGAGACAGAGACAGACAGAGAGAGAAAGAGAAACAAGAGAGAGTGAAGAGAGAGAGAAAGAGAGAGAGAGAGAAGCAGAGAGAGAGAGAGACAGAGAGAGAGAGAGAAATTGAGACAGAGTGAGTAAGCAATGATGGTGTCTAGCAGCTTTGTGAACTAACTAGATTTAAATATTGCACCCTAGAAAGGGAAAATTTTTAATTTATAGTCTCCATAAAAGCAATTTAATAGGTCCTGGAATAATTAATACAGAAGAGTTTCTACCAAAGATTATGTGATACCCCTAGCACTGTGTTGTTGTTTTTCTTTTACAGTTGAGTTGAAAAGAATGGACTTCTGAAGCAACTTTTCACAAAAAAAATATCCGCAAGGTATGTGCGTTCAACTTGCCTTCAAAGGTAGCTTTACTTCTCTGTGTGTCAGTTCATTTATTATTATTTTTTTAAAAAAAAATTTTGGTCTCACGGGTAAATTTATTAAAGAACACGCAGAAGTCTATATTTGCTGGGGCAACCTTCAGAGGTGATTCAGCTGTAGTTTCCTGCACATATTTTTTTGGAAAAACATGAAACTCGATTCCCTGTGGAAACGACAATGTTACAAGGTTTATAGATTGGGCCACACTTTCTTCCCAGCGGTGTGCTGTTTCCCAACGAAAAGTGCAACTTCTGTCTCCTGTAACATAGATTTGATTCTGTCCTATGTGTTCCTTAGTTATTTTATGTAAATTTTCACTCCCAATAATATCAGTCCTAGAAGAAAGATGGCTAAAAATGGCATGGAAATATATGCATTTTATAAAAACAACTTAGTTAGCCTGTGGTACATAAATGCTAATAAACAAATGCCTGAGCAGGGGGTTGGACTAGAAGACCCCCCAAGGTCCCTTCCAGCTCTGTTATTCTGTTAAATGCATTAAAACCATTTCACTGATGGTCATTTTGGATGCGATGTGCACGCTGTGTCTTTCAGTTACTTGCTGTGTCAAATATCCTGAGGGCCAGTTGGTTATTAGCATCCATTATAATTTGTGTCGCCTCCCTCCGTAATGTTGTCAAATTCAGCAATTAAGCGGCTTTGATTTATTTCTTCCTTCCCTACACCCGGCCCAAAAGGGGTAATTTTAGCCTTATAGATTGACAAGCTGCCCCCCCCGCGGGTTCTGCAAAAGGGCTAAACTGAAGCGCATTGTTATTAATCTGTGACTTGTATTATTAGGAAAAAGTGAAAAGTTGCTTTTGTTGTGCAATCTCTGCTTGGTTTGGCAACAATTGTCTGGCATTAGAGCATTTGGGTTGGTTTTTTTTTTTAAAATCTGATCTTTGGAAAACCTAGTGAATCAAAGTTAGTTGAAAAATTGGTTGGGTTCGCCTCTTCCGTTACATAGAATTGGGGAGCTTGACATCTTTTTTTAAGCTGTGGCTTGTTGGACTGGGCTTTGTTGGCTAGCCAAGATGGCTATTACTGCCCATTGCAATTAGGCCGTCAATCGCGGCTTACAAATCACACTGCGAAGAGGCTGCCTTGAATTCTCAACAGAAAAGATGGGACGTAAATGCAAGAAATAAGTAAATGGAAAGCAACGAAATTGCAGATTTGGCGTAGCACCATGTATGAATTTGGTGTGCATATAATTAGGGCCCTTTGGCTCAAGTAGGCTTGAGACAGCTTAACAAATGTAAACATATGCAATGGTTAAGCTCAGGGGTATCTAAAAAGAAGGTCAAATAGGTAGTGGCCATCACTAAGTTGCAGAAAAAAGAGTTTGGACCAGTGGTTAAGGCACTAGGGTAGAGACTAGGAATTCTAGTCCCGCCTTAGCCATGAAAGCCAACTGAGTAATTTTGGGCCAATCACCAGGAGATGGTGAATTCTAGTCCCACCTTAGCCATGAAACCCAGACAGGTGACTTTGGGCCAATTACCAGGAGACGGTGAATTCTAGTCCCGCCTTAGCCATGAAAGCCAGCTTGGGTTATTGTGGAGAAAATAGGAGAAGGAAGATATGTTGGATATGTTCACCACTTGAGTGGTTTGGAAAAAATAATGAAGGCGGGATACAAATAAATAAATAGCCCCCCCTTTTTAACTTGCATGGCACTAAAAAGGAAACAGGTCTTAATTGCATGGCCATGCCCACCATTCTGACATTTCTGTATCCTTCCTGTAGCCCCGATGCAGGTCCCCCCAAAAAACCAGTGTCATATACTCATCTGTTCCAGGGGGAGACTTAACAAAATATCTCCTTCCCAAGAGAGCCCATGAAAGAATATTGTCAGACCGAATAAGCATATTCTTGATTAATCGGGTCATTTGCAGGCCTGACAGAGAACCAGAGGAGCAATAAATCAAGCAACAAATTTTACACACACACACACACACACACACACACACACACACACACACACAGAGAGAGAGAGAGAGAGAGAGAGAGATACAGATAGACAGACAGACAGACACAGAGAGAGAGAGAAGGAGAGAGACAGAGAGACACACAGAGACAGACAGACAGAGGACACACACACACAGAGAGAGACAGAGAGATAGAGAGACAGATAGAGAGACAGACACACACGCACAGAGACAGACAGACAGACAGACAAAGAGAGACAGAAGACGAGAGAGAGACAGACAGACAGACAGACAGACAGACACACACACACAACACAGAGTTCTCTACCACTCAAAGTCTTAATTGAGGAAGAGTTGTCAGAAGCAATGGGGGGGTGCTTCTCCCCTTAAGCAATGTGACATTTTGTGAAGAATTTTGCCAGTGGGGCAAAATTAATGAGAAATATGTACGTGCGTTTGGATGTGCATCTATACACAGACCCAGGCGTCCTCGCTTTGTTGACGCAACATTTTTGCTGCGTCAGGAAGAACTTCTCCACACTTTTGATAACCAAGGCGTGCCATTTCTGGCTGAGTCTGGGGGTGATGGTTGAAGCTTGAGGACCATAAGGGGTTTCTCCTGTAGCGCTACCTCTTCAGAGGCCGCCAATGCCCAGGCCCTCCCGGCCACAACCCCCCTTGTCCAGCCTTGCGGTAATGTTCTTTAGAGATCGGTGAGATGTCTTACAACCGGAACCCAGGCAGCATTGATGGGTGGCAGGCTCTTCTTGCTGAAGCAGGACTTTCAGGCACAAACTTAACCGGTCACAATGGTTGATGCCCCGAAGATGTATGTAACAGCTCAGGGCTGCTTTAGCAGCAGGAGTAACAAACCCCTGAGCAATCGTTCAGAGTCCGATGAAATGGGGGGGGTAAACCCTGGCTCCAGATGGTAATAATAACAATGACGGCCAGTATGTTATGGCAATGGCTCATCCCCCAGGGCAACTCCC
>NW_015403131.1:0-3393 GCF_001527695.2 Protobothrops mucrosquamatus
ATGGAAATTAATCAAGGAGAGAAGCAACCTAGAACTAAGGAGAAATTTCCTGATAGTGAGAACAATTAATCACTGGAATGATTTACCTCAGATTGTGGGTGCTCCAACACTGGAGGTTTTTAAGAAGAGATTGGACAACCATCTGTCTGAAATGGTATAGGGTCTCCTGCTTGAACAGGGGGTTGGACTAGATGACCTCTGAGGTCCTTTCTATTATTCTATTAGTTAGGCTTTTTCTTCCCAGGAAAACAACTTTGCTCTTCAGTGGTTGGTTTATTGAGGGTCTGTTTTTCCTCCCCCAGTATTCAAAATGGATGTCGTTATTCTTTTTTTCTAGTTGTTTCTTTACTCCTTGCATGATGTCTTCAGTTATTTTGCTGATTTGAGGTGGGTTATACATGGATTAAAGAAATATTTTTATGCTACCGGCTCACTATAAGACTCTATTCCATGGTTAGAGATGTAAGTTAAAGTACACTTTGTTTAACTGCAGTTTGAAACATTCTGGTAAAACTGGACCTTATTTATTTGAAAGATGTCTATAGCCACCCATCTTAAGCAAGTGCGGGTGTCTCACAACATCAATAAATAAAGCTTATTGATTCACTTGGTTGAGATGGGCGGCTACAGAAAGTAGAACAGCAATAAATGAGGTATTTTCCATGCCCAAATCCAAAGTTGCATCTGGTGCAGTCCACATTTTTTTTCTCTGTTTGACCTCTTGGTCATTTCGTCACTCAGATATCTTCCATCCACTTAATATTGTGACTCCTGGCTGCAAATCAGTCTTCTGTTCTTCAGGCTTCTACATGGAGTTACTTTGGAAATTAACCTTGTCATGTTCTGTACTTCTGACCTTTACATAACACTTCCATCAGAGTCTTCATCTTGGCCAGCTAAATCATTAGAGGTCTTTTGGGATTCCTGCATTAAGATCTGCAGAGACTCAGCCTTTACTTAGGAAGGTCCCAGCATAATACAAAACAGGTGTTTCAAAAATTTTGAACGTTTCTTTCCAGCCAAGGAAAGAACGGGCCAAAAATGTACTAGCTGTGTTCATATTGCAGTGAAACACAGGAAGAAATGGGCCAAAGTTTACCTAATTAGCTCCACGATCTAGAATTATATGACACAGGAATCACCCTGGTTAGATGGGTCCACCACCTCAAGCTGCCAGATGGACTCAAAAGCAGAATGCCTGAAATCTCATGTGCAGGATCTTAGCTCTTTTTATTCTACAGTACAAGGAGATATTTCATCTTTCACGAGAATTTTTTTCCCACCCCTAACTGGACTCCTTCCAGAACCGGAGTGCATTTGACTGGGGACAATCTCTAATCCTCTGAAGTCAAATTTTGGTCCTTGTCTGTTGAGCGTGCCTTGCATTGTACACAGAATTAGTCATTGTGGAGATGTCTCCTTTGTGTTCCCTCAAACTGCTCCACAAAAAATAACTCTTTAAGCAACACTGACATGTACATTAGCATAGGCTCAAAAACTGCATCAATATGGCAATCCCAGTTTCCTGTTTTGTTTTTTTTTCATTCATGGGATCTGAATTGAATGGATGTCTTTTAAAAAGGAGGTGCCCTCAATCAGGAGAGTGTTCTCCAACTAACCTTTAGATGCAGAGGTCTTCAAACTTGGCAACTTTAAGACTTATGGACTTCAACTCCCAGAATTCCTCAGCCAGCCAGGGCTGGCTGAGGAATTCTGGGAGTTGAATTCCATAAGTCTTAAAATTGCCAAGTTTGAAGACCACTGGGTTAAGGACTACTTTTTACGGTTCAAGTTACAGGTAGTCCTTAACTTACAACCATAAATTGAACCCAACATTTACATTGTTGAATGAGATAGTTGTTAAGTGACTTTTGCCCCATTTTACGATCTTTCTTGCCACAGTCATTAAGTGAATCACTGCAAGAACACAGTTGTTAAGTGAATCTGGCTTCCCCATTGACTTTGCTTGTCAGACGGTCGCAAAAGGGGATGACGTGACCGGGGACACTGCAACCGTCCTAAATAGGAACCAGTTGCCAAGCATCTGAATTTTGAACACATGACCCTGGGGATGCTGCAACGGTCGTAAGTGTGAAGAACGGTCGTAAGTCACTTTTTCCAGTGCCGTTGTAACTCTGAACGGTCACTAAATGAATGGTTGTAAGTCAAGGGCTAACTGTACATAGCCACTTTGTCCCCAACAGAATCATAGTAGCGGTATCCTTATATAGTGACCTCAAGGAGTATTAAAACTGTAATACTTCACCAAGAGTTGTACAATTGCAATCATATAAAAATAGAATCAATAAAATGAAATACTTCTGCTTTAAAAAAAAAAAAACTTTTGGTATAGTAGGTTCCTGTAGTTAATACCAGATACTTATTGCTGTGTTTGGCTAGCTTCTTAGTTGACTAAAAAATCAATTCCGTTGCTTTACTTATGGAGGAAAAGCAGTTGCTTCAAACTTGGGGAAATGTTTTTAATAAAGACATAATTGATCATGAATCCCATTGCACACAATCAGGCTGATCTCAGAGGACACATCTATAGGATCGCAATCTAGTGCCCCACACACGCCTAAGCTAAGTTCCTATCTGTGTGTCTTGGCGTGTCCAGTGGGCCCTTTCAACACGTCTCTCACAAAAACCTAATCAATTAACAGTATGGGTTTGCACTGAAAAAAAATGGATTAAATTTGCCTAGGGGAAAAATGAACGAAAATTGTGTCTTTTTTTTTTTTAATAATTCACAGCAGGGAGAATGAGTCTTTTAAAACGATGCCATCTGCTGTGCATGTACCCGTGTGTCTGTTGTTAGCAAGAAGGGTGCCAAAGAGGTAGAGAAGTTGAATGGGTAGATAATGTTCCTTCTTCACCTCCCGGTTAATTTGGAACTCCTTTTAATGCAATAAGGTGTTGTTTTTTTAAGATCCACTCGGGTAGCAGATTAAATATTGCCTCTTACATCCTCCACCTACAACAGTTCATTTATTGACCGTTCAAAGTTACTATGGCACTGGAAAAAAGGGGACTTAGGACCCTTTTTCACACTTACGATCGCTGCAGCGTTCCCGTGGTCACGTGATTCAAAATTCATCCGCTTGGCAACTGACTCGTATTTATGATAGTCACAGTGTGATCATGTGATCCCCTTTTGCACCCTTTTCATAAACACAGTCAAGGAGGAAGCAGATTCCTCAGGGTGCCGTCGGCCAAACAATGTCGGCTGGCGACCCCCAGGGGAAGGGCCTTCTCTGTGGGTGCCCCCACCCTCTGGAACGAACTACCCCCCGAGATCCGGATGATTCCGGATCTCCTTACTTTCCGCCGCGCCCTCAAGACATGGCTTTTCCAGCAAGCGGGCCTGACCTAGGGTGGATTTTAGTTAGGGAT
>NW_015403132.1:0-3393 GCF_001527695.2 Protobothrops mucrosquamatus
CTCCAACACTGGAAGTTTTTAAGAAGAGACTGGACAGCCATTTGTCCGAAATGGTATAGGGTTTCCTGCCTGAGCAGGGGGTTGGACTAGATGACCTTCAAGGTTCCTTCCAACTTTACTATTATTATTATTATTATTATTATTATTATTATTATTATTATTATTATTATTATTATTATTATTATTATTATTATTAAGTAATCAGTTATGAAAACCACTATTCTAGGAAACAATGGAGGTTTATCAATATGAAAGGAGAGCAGGCTGGTTTAGAGTGAACAACTTAGAGAGATGTTCAATGTCAGAATCTAAGCACAAATCACTTACTTCATCAAGGCGAGTTTGGATACGCTGAAGGGGAAAAGTAGAGTCATGAATAGTAAGTTCAGCTTCTTGAAGTGCTATTTCTCCTTGTTTCAGCTTCTGCAGCACATCATCTACATTGCCCTCAATAGTACTGGCCTGGTTCCTAAAAAAAATATTACGTTAAAGAAATGTTGCTTTCTTTTCAAAAGGATGGCATTCTATAGGTAATATATAATAATGACCTGTTGAACAGAATATGAACACATACAATAAAAAAGCAGCATAATATTACAGCTTCCCAAAAAGTAGAGACAAACGTTTTGGCACCAGTGAAATAGTATTAATAGATAAATTTTGCAATGTACAGTACCTAGGGATCAGTCAGGAAAAAAGTTGACTATTAAGAGATCCTACTCTTTTGTGACAGCCAATAGTATAAATATTGTGGTGGTTACAATATTGGAATTATGTGAACTAGGCTATAAAGCTTTTTTGCCTGATTTTAGGATACATAATATTCTTTATTCATCTCATTTGTCATATGTTGAAACAATAACACTGGCCTATTGATATTTTTTTTCTGAACTGAGATAATGTATGTGAATGCTTTAAATACTCAAGCAAAATGCTATCCAAATTACTGTTATTAATGGAGAAGATATAATCTGAAAGTAAGATTTACCACTAAGAATATTAGATAGCTTCCCATAGCACTCGTCATGTTATTATATGCTTCCATACATACTATATGTTTCAATTCAATTAGTATAATAGATAATCAATAAGGATAGATGATCCAGTTAAAGGAACTTATGGGTTTTATAGTAAACTATCTCCTGAAATACACAGGAACAATTTCTTAATGAAAGTTCCAGAAGACATTTTTGTACATCAGAATTCAGAAAGTTTAAGATTATATACATATTCAGAAAAAAAACTTCTACTAAATGATATAATAAATAAACTTATGTCAAATATTACTTTAACAATGGATCAAACTCTTGTTCCCAAATTGCAGAATGAAATACTATGTATACTAATTTAATCTCCTGAATGTAAAGCAGGATAAAAATTTAACAGAAAAAGAAATGAATATTACCTGGCTTCTTCAGCCTCCCGCTGAAGCTGTTTGGCCTTAGCTATGTCTCCAGCAGTTTGGGCAATGATGCTGTCAGGACATTGCAGCTTAGCAATCAAATTCTGAATCTCAGTGATTTTACTGAGAATTGTGCCAGTGTCAATTGGAAGATTAAGGGACAGGATGTAATTGCTCACTAGCTGAATCGTGGTAGCATCAACGTCTGGATCTGAAAAAAAATACAGTAAATAATCTAACCAAGATAAAGTGCATCTCAAATTCAGTCTATAAAATATTTGTGATATGCCTAGATCCACAGCATGGATATTTAAATACATGATAGATCAGGGGTGTCAAACTCGCCATGTCATATGATGTGTCACAATGTATCGCGACTTTTCCCCCATTGCCGGAGCTGGGGTGTGTGTGTGTGTGTGGTTTCAGCATGATGCATCCGGGCCATAGATCAACAAGCCCTTGCAGTGCCATAAAAGAGTTTTTAGGTTATAAAGAAAATTAGGCTTTTAAAACAAGCCAAATAAAACAAATATTATATCATGAGGAATAGTGAAGTTAGCAGCTGTTCCAATTAAACAGAACAAACTTTGCTAGACACAAATATTACAAAAACATGTCAAAATCCAAGTAGCAAAGGGCTTCCAAAATCCAATCAGTGTGAAATATTAAAATCAGCTGGAAGGAAAACATTTATCTATATATATTGAAAAAGGTTCAGTGGATTTGTAAAAAAAAGATTAAGGCTCAAACTGCTGTGTCTGTTGATTTTAAAGAGAAACTCAGAATGAAGGCTATGGTTTTTATATAGATGATTCTCTTGTTATGTAGTTCTGTACAATTTTCTGAACTAAAGAAAAAAATATACTTATGACCACAATTGAGCCCAAATTTCTGTTGTTAAGTGAAACATTTGTTAAGCGAATTTTGCCCAATTTTATAACCTTTCCTGCCTCAGTTATTAAGTAAATCATTGCAGTTTGAAAAGTTAGTAACCTGGTTGTTAATTGAATCTGGCTTCCCCAGTGACTTTGCTAGTCAGAAGTCACAAAAGGTGATCACATGAATTTGGGACACAGCAACGGTCATAAATATGAGTCAGTTGCTAAGTGTCTGGTTGGGTGGCCTTTAGTATACACCTATGGTAAAGTCATTCTTTTTTCCTTTTGTATTGACTCAAATGTATACAGGATGGTTTTCATCACTGTTTTGCTGTATTTCTGTAGATATATAATTATTTCTTATATATAGCACAAATCCCCTTTCTCTTTTATTTGGCCTGTTTTTTTAAACAATTTAAATCTCTCTAGTTGTATATTCCATTCATGGGTTTTATCCCACCATTACCCCACTGTAATGGCAACAATATTATATCTGCCCTCATGTACTTGGATTTCTACTTCACCCTGTTTATTCCTTATATTTTGTCCATTGGTACATAGGCATTTTAGTCCTTTTTGACTGACCCTGTGCTTGTTTTCTATATAATCTGCCAACAAAAGTGCATATAATCAAGGCCAAGGTTTTCCCAGTTGCAATGTATGGCTGTGAAAGTTGGACCATAAGAAAGGCTGAATGCCAAAGAATTGAGGCCTTTGAACTATGGTGCTGGAGAAGACTCCTGCGAGTCCCCTGGACTGCAAGGCGATCAAACCAGTCAGTCCTAGAGAAGATCAACCCTGACTGCTCTTTAGAAGGCCAGATCCTGAAGTTGAAACTCAAATACTTTGGCCACCTAATGAGAAGGAAGAACTCACTGGAGAAGAGCCTAATGCTGGGAAAGATTGAGGGCAACAGAAGAAGGGGACGACAGAGAATGAGGTGGCTGGATGGAGTCACTGAAGCAGTAGGTGTGAGCTTAAATGGACTCCAGAAGATGTAGAGGACAGGAAGGCCTGGAGGAACATTGTCCATGAAGTCGTGATGGGTCGGACACGATTTTGCAACTAACGACAACAATGAAAAACTTGAATTTTTTCCTAACTGCAACCTTA
>NW_015403133.1:0-3392 GCF_001527695.2 Protobothrops mucrosquamatus
CTTCTGGCTTCTCCAAACACCAGCCGCCCTTGTAAAGCCATCCTGACAGAGGAGTTAATCCGAATCAATAGCACTGCTTGAGTAAAACTAAAGTCTTCCTGAAGCCAAATCTGACTCGGGAGACAAATATCACAACAGCTTTCTTGCAACCAGGTGAAGTCAATTTGCTATTTTCTTCCTGGACAATCCCCCCCCCCCCCACTTCTCAATTTGGCTTCCTTTTGAGATTTCCTGGAAGTCTCCATACTAGGCAAACACCAGCAGGCTCAACTTTCCGAGGCTAGCCAAGGTTGGCTAAGTGCTGGCCCCTCATCTCTTCTCTTTAGGATTGAGGGTGGTGTGTAGCTGTACACACACACACACACACACACATTCATGCACATCTCTGTGGCTGGTAATCTTTAAAACGGATTCAGCTTTATTATTAAAACTGATTTCAGCCCTGGACACATGGCTCGGAAAGCACAGAGGGGGCTGTTAGAGAAGGAACAATTTATTTTGAAAATCCTCAGCAAAAGATGTTGGAGGTCCTTAAGTGTCCAGGCTGAGGGGTTTTTTTTGCCCACGTCCCCATCAGCTGTTGCTTTCTGCTCGAGGAGGCGTGTGAAGATGGTTGCAGAGTCCAGGCCTTCAGTCCTAAACCCCCCACTCCCCTCCCCTTTCTGAAGTTGCTGCTAAAAATCAGCAATCTCTCAGTCAAAACTTTGGTGCCCCCCAAAAATGGCTAAACGTTGTGTCCCATTTTTCATCCTTGTGGCCTCTTTTGCCCCTTCCCAGAAACCCCTTTGCCAGTTATGAGGATCATTCTTTCACTGCAATTTCTCTAGAACTTGGTTTGAAACCAAGTAGATGCCAACAATATTGCAAAACTCCTCCTCCAAAAAACACAGCTCATTTCAGCAAACTGTTGGTGATGCTGGCTGGGGATGATAGGAAGTGCTATCCAGTTTGTCTGGATGGGTGTGCATTAGGGGCTATCAAGTCCTGTGGTGTCCTGTGGTGCTCTCTGAGCTTGATTGTTGACTGTTGACAAGGAAGCTCAAATCTTGAGCTACAAAGAGTGTCTTCTATCACTGTCAAGTCCAGTTGGTCTTTTGGTGGACCCTTGGCCAAGGCTCTTGATCCTGCAATTGTCATCTTAAGTAATAAGGTGGAGTTCTTCCAAAGACGTTCCTATTATGACCCCCCCCCCATTATCTAATTTTTATGCTGCTACTCTCTTCCCTCTTTCTCATCCATCATGCACTCACATCACTGGCCCAGTGTAGGTCAAGCTGTGCATGTAGCCCTTTACATCAAGGACCTGGTCAGCCTCACTTTATCTAGGACTGACAGTCTGGAGGTCTTCTACCTTTGCTCTTAAGAACTATCTCAAACCATCATCTGAAGATACCTCTTTTCTTATTTTTCCACACACTGGTTTTAAGGAAGACAATGATATTTCCTTGGTTTTCAAGGAAAAAACAAGAAAATCCAGTTGCTTTTAGAAAAAGCACCTTTGGGATAACCATGACCTGGATGATGGAGAGTCTCCATAGGCATCAGTGTTTTCAGTTATCTGATCTTCATAATATAATATGTCTATAAAACTTGTACCCTTCTCAATCTTACCAGCTGCTTTTCTGCCAGGAATTTGTGGATGTTCTATTGCTGGAGGTAGGGTGATCCACCTTAAAAACTGGACTTTAAACCTGTCTTTTGAGTTGGCCTTATATACATTTGAAGATTTTTTTAAAAAAACAGTCCACACAATTTATGCATTTTGTATTACACTTGGGTTCCCAGCCCTCTTCTTCTGCCAGGAGTGACTGTGACGGAACCCAATTTTTTATCTGGATACATTCAAAAGCAACAAAGACATTTGTGGGCCTAAAGACACACCAATTTCATGCACAAAATTACATGGGTGTGAAAGGGAAGAAAAGGGAGGGGAAAGTGAAACTAAAGGCCCAGTTAATGAAAAAAGTAGAGCCGGTTAACCACTGACTAATCCGTCCTCAATTTGTTTGATTTAGGGCACCTCATCCTGGTGCTTCAGGATAGCATGCTGCAGTTCTCCCCAACTTTAGGCCCACGAGATGCGTGGGAACTACGATTCCCAGAATCCCTTGCTGGCATAGTCCTTGAAGTAAGCTGACTTGAAGTCCTTCAGACCATCCCAAGAACTGATATAACTGGCGCAAAACGCGAAGGTATTTTGCAGAATAGATCCAGATTGATTAGAAATCCCATCGCTGGATGGCAGCCAAGCCGAATGGCCAGGTTCAGGCAGAGAAATTGAGAGGTTCCCAAGGTCAGGAAGCCAGCATTATCTGGGGTTTGCACAAACACAGAGCATCAACTGAATTGATCTCTCCACGGTATTTTTTTCCCTTCCACATCCCTTGGGGAATTTCTGGGTGCAGGTCGAGTAGGGGCCCATGGGTGACTGATCCAAGCCCGGAATGGCTTCTGAGGAATCCAGAAGACGTCAGGAGGATTTGGATTTGAAGGGAAGATCCGGGAAGGCCTCGAAAAGCACCCTCATACACACACACACACACACTTACAACAATCCCTCACCCCCAAATCCGAGGTAAGCCCTTCTCTTTTCTGGCCAAAACTGGGGTGCCAGCTCTCCTGGGGGGCCCTTCCCACTTCTTCTTCCTCCAGCTCATTCCAGGAATCCTGTCCTAGGTGGCCGCGGGAAGGGATCCAAATGAAATCAATCAAGAAGTAACTGAGAATCTACTTTCCCAAAATCTACTTCCGACCGTCCTTCCAATCAACGCAACTGCCCAAAGTCAAACTGGACAATCCCTTCCAGCTTTTCGGACCGGACCAAAACCGGATTGATAAACTGATGGCTTTTTTCCCCCTTCCCGAATCGATTGGAAAATCCCAATTCCCACCCACCCCCCTTCCGCCGAATCGAATCTCTTGTTCGAAATAGATTCGGAACCGTCCAAAATTGATCCAGGCGGAAGATTTGCCCACGCCGCCGCGTGCGGAGTGTTTTGTTTCGGAGTGTTTTGTTTTGATAGCGAGGTGGCCCGTTACTCAGTTTGTTTTTGACATTGATTGTGTGTGTGTGTCTGTGTGTGGTGTGGTGTGTGTTTTAGTGGGCCTAACGCAAGCGGGGATTTCATATAGTTGCTTCTACCCCAATTAAGGAATCTTACGGGGTCTTAAAAACTGAGGTTTTTTAAAAAAATATTTACTGATTTATTTATCCTATTTAAGAACCGCCCATCTCCCTCACAGAGGGCGGTGTACCATAAAATATGAAAAGCATCAAAACCAGCATGTAAAATTTAAAAAAGAGGCCAGGCATGTTAAAAAAAAACACAAAAAAAAAACAGTGAAAAGGCGGGGGGGGGAGGGGGAGGGGTTTCCTTCGTCCTTCTCAAATC
>NW_015403133.1:11214-13038 GCF_001527695.2 Protobothrops mucrosquamatus
GTGAGCCGAGTCGCTTGGAGGAAAAAAAAAAAATCCGTTACCGGCCGTAAGAATTCCAGCCGCCTTTCTGGTTTTCCTGATTTAAGCTTTTATAAATATTGCTTTATCCTGTCCTAAGCCGCCCAGAGACGCTTGACAGCCAGACGGGAAGGGATATAAATTTAATAAATAAATACATTTCATACATAAAAAAAAAAAACAAATTTCATAAATACATTTCATAAATAAATAAGTCAGTCAGTCAGTCTGTGGGCGGGGTCGCGCGCACCCGCACGCCACACACACACACACACACACACACACACACACACACACACACACACGCGCCCTGTGTTCCAACGCGCAGAGGACGGACGCTGGGAAGACAATATTCCTGCACAGTTATTGGCCTCGGGGCTTTGATCGCCAGATGGGACCGGCCCTGGTGGCCTTTCAAAAACGATTCGAGGCTCCTTGGCACAAACAAACAAACAAACAAACAAACAAAAACACCAGCTGATGGGGAGGGTTCTTCAGTGGCTCTTGGCCTGCTAGAACCTCCCTATCCAGGCAGAGTCTACCTGGGAGTAACGCCAATCGCATATTTGGTTGTAGGGAGCCGGGTCTGACCGCTTTGGGCAACCTAGCCTGGATTGCAAGTCTACCCGGGTCAACTAAGGTGCTTCTTTTCGTAGAGCATCAGCTCTAAGATGCTTCCTTTCGTAGACGGACGCCTTAGCTGCCAGACGGATCTGAGATTTCTTTTTTTCTCACGGGTGAAGGCAATTTTTTCCCCCTTTTTCTCATTAAACAGCCACCCCACCCCCCCGTGTTTAGCTTCTAAAGAGAGGGGAAGCGAAGCCACTTCTTCGCTTTTCCTTCTAAACGTCCGTCTGTTGGGTCGCAGAGCTCAGGAGAAGCTTTTGAAGCGGCCTCCGTTCCCCCCCCCCCCCGGCCTTCCACGTCGCGCGGCTGGGCGTCGCCTGGGCGTTCCGGGAGCGCAAATCAGCCTCGGCCGGCTGCCCCTGAGCGCTCGGGGGCTGCTCTGCCCTTCGCCTCAAGGGACCCCTCCAGCCAGGGGCCAAGGGCGGTTCGCCACCGCCTGCCGGGTCCGCCTGCCACGTCCCGGGGCTTCCTGGCTGCTTGGGAAGGTGGCAGATCTTGGCTCTCAATTGGGGGGGTCCAAAGTCGAGAGGCAAGACCCCCCCCTTGCCCAGCCCTCTTCTCTCTTTGCCAGTGGAACACCGGCGCTTTCTCTCGCCAGCCACCCCTTCCTCTCCTCTTCCCCTTTATCCCTGTTTCCCTACCATCCCTCTCTCTCTCTCTCTCTCTCTCTCTCTCTCTCTCTCTCTCTCTCTCTCTCTCTCTCTCTCTCTCTCTCTCTCTCTCTCTCTCTCTCTTTCTCCCCCCCCCACCGGGCTCCAGGCGATCAGCACGCCAGGCCCGGGACGGGGTTTCCTCTCCCTTCGTTCCCCTGACGAACTCGGTAGGTGGCCCTGTATATTTGGGTTAAAGTCGTGTTTATGTTAATGAAAAGGGGGATGAGATTACAAACAGACCACGAAATGTCCTGATTTCTGTTGCTGCTGGATTCGTCTAAACTGTGTATTTCCAGACTAATCAGTTTCGGAGGGCGAGAACGGCGGTTGCCTCAAAGACCCCACCCGAATCTCGGAGAAAAGAAAGAAAGAAAGAAAGAAAGAAAGAAAGAAAGAAAGAAAGAAAGAAAGAAAGAAAGAAAGAAAGAAGCGGGAGGGGAAGGGAAGGGAAGGGAGGGGAGGGAGGAAGGAAGGAAGATGGAAGGAAGGAAAAAGGGAAGGGAGGGGAAGAAAAGGAGAGAAGGGG
>NW_015403134.1:0-3392 GCF_001527695.2 Protobothrops mucrosquamatus
GCTAGAAATATATAGAACTTTCCTACTATCAGCACAACATGTAAATGTTGTATTGATATTAAATGGTAATTTTTGTACTACCATTGAACAGTGACAATATTGGGGAGATTTCAATGTTAGAGAAGGAGTTATTTCTAAAAAATAAATGTTAGGATATGTCATCACATTCAACTTATAGTAATGCAGTTGCACAATGATAACCTACATATGTCATGGCAACTTCTCAGAAGATGTATGTATCTGCATTAGGACAAGAAAAGTGATTGGCACTGGGAAAGCTATGGTAGAAGGAAAGTTAAACAACTTTGTAAAGTTGTATAAGAATTTCACTAAAACAAATTTTAAATAAAACATGGTAGAAAATGGCAATGAAACAAAATATCGGTGCAAGGCTACTTGTTTAGCCAATATTTTTATTTATTGCCGAAATAATTGCAACTATGAAACACATAATTCTTATTTCAGTAGTTCTTTTTAATAGTAACTAGTATTTAAAATTTCATAGTCACACATGGGGATTTTTATGCCCTGGTTTTCTTTTAATATACTGTGAGTGCAAACTTAACAATTAGGATACAGTGTACTATATAGACTGATAAATAAAAATGTTACGATTACCACAGTCATAAAGATAGAGTCAGTAGGACTATTTTCTCCTAACTCATTGTCTTTTTTTGTTTGTTGTTTGTTTCTGATGCAGACTCAAGAATGAATACTCCGTCAGAAACCAGTAAATCTGTAAAAATGGAGAGCGGGAATGGGGACACAGGTACGGATTATATAGTACTTAGATCAGATTTCTTAATAACACTACAGTAATTACATGATCAGATTTATTTGCTTTCTATTTTCCTGCGTTCCGTATGGCAATATGTTGAGCAAGGCATCTTTGCACCAATGTTATGTAAATGTGTATTAATAATAGATGTACATTTTATCCTGAAATATAAAGGGCTGTCCTTATTAATTCCTCTATTCAGATTTGTGTTTATCCAATACATACCTTCTGTCCCTCCCCCCCCCCCCATGGTAGAGAATCTAATACATATAAAATGTGAAGTTGGTAATCTGCTCCTCTATGTGCTTGTTGACATGTTTGTGTTTGCTGTTATGAATGAAAGAATTTCCTATTGAGTAACATAAGAGTGCAGAAAAATATTGAGAACCTAGATTTCAGTTCAGTAGCTATTTTTGAGTTTAGCCAATTACAATAGTATTTTACAGTGATAACAGGGCATCCCAAAACGTTCTGCTTTTGTAAGCTGTTCTTTGACATGTAAAACAACTATTTTAACTGACACTATAAAGATAGGTTATAATATTTGCAGTGTGAGTTGGTAAAGAAACAGTCTCAACAATAACTTTTAAGAATTTGTATTGAACTCATTTTTAATCTATATCTGTAATCTTCAGCTGTTTTGAGTTGCTATCTGTTTTTCTTTACTCTTTCCATTTCTTTTTACACTGTAACTGTACATAATATTTTGCTTTTGTCTGAGTACAACCATTTTTTTATTTGACACTTATTCTACTACAAAGTGATTTTTCTCATTTGATTTAAAAATATTTTTAAATAATTTCTAGCCTTCGTAATCATTGCTAAAAGTAATTTTACATTGGTTTGGAGAAATATAAGTTAATAAAGAATAATATATGAATAGGCTAGCTTATTATGATACACTAGGAATTGATTGGTTATTCCCTGAAGAAATGCTTTCTTTTTATAAATTGGTCAGTAACTTTGTCTACAGTTAACATTTCTGTTTCATCCAGTATCATAAACATTTTAATTAAATTGTAAATTAAATGAAAAAGAGGTCACTGAATTATATTCAGGAATAGTATGGTTGAGAACTAGAATGAGGCTTCATAATATCCTTAAGCCATATTCTCTGATCCTAATTTTAGTCAAATTATATCCCATTCTTTAAATTTCCGGCAGAGATGTATATATATATCTTATCTTAACTGGCTCACAACATCTTAACTGGCTCACAACATTCCCCAAAATGTAACAATTGGCCCTAGTGAGTTGGCTCCGGCACATCTCTGCCTTGTTCATACTAATAGTTTAGTATGGGAATATGTGCAAATTGCTGTTGCTACTTACATCTTTTTGGACTATGGACTGAATTCATGTTTCTGAATAAGATGAATATTCAACCATAGCTAAGTTAAAAAATGTTTTAGTTGCTTTTATAAAATATCTGTGTAGATTCTTATAGTTTTATAAGATCCCAGATACTCATATCAGGGTTGTGCTGGAGAAAACAGATGTTAAACTGAAATTCATGTTCTATAAAAATATAAGGTATTTATAGTAGTGGCCAAAATTGTGGAAACCTTTTGGGAAAAGTGCACAGTAGAAATGCCACCTTTGGTTAAGTTTCCACCAATTCTTCTTCCAATTTCTTTATAACTATAGCCTTGTTCACTTAATAATACTATTTTGCATCGCTTTCTGGGCAACCAGTCAACTCTTTGCACCATTATTTTAATTTTATTACATTTTACAAGCTCACTAAATGAAAGAAAAGAAAACCCCAACCAACTTGATAGCGATCACATAACACACTGAGAAATGTCCTCCTCTCAGCTTCAATACATGACATCAATAACTGAATCCTACTGTGATCTGATTGACTCATTGCCAAAACAAGATGACACTTGATTGGCTCTCTAAACACTCATGCTCATTGGCTACAATCAGATGAAGGAAAGCTTCCTGATATCAACCTAAGCAAGTGGTGCTTCCTTTTTCTGGTTATTGGCTATAACTTTTCATAGGCTACAGTACAGATAATTGAACAAACTATGTTGCATTACATTCTTGATTAAATTATCTTTCCATTGATATATAATTTTATGGTACTACTCCCAAAAAAAGTGGTGTTATTAGCCATCAAACCTCAAGAATACTCTTTTCACAAAAAGTTTCCAAAATTTTGGCCACTATTGTAAAGTCACTAGTCATACTCTTTTCCTATTATACTCTTGGGACAGAGATTTCTTTAACAAGATTTATTGAAAGGGTAAGGTTACAGTAATTTCAGCAATTAAATTACTTTCACTTTAGAAAATAATTTATTTTTCAATTTATTAGGACAAACAGTTGTTCATCCTAGTGGTGCTCTTGTGAACTAATGAACTGACTGCTTCCCTTCCCCCCCCAGATAACTGAAACATGCAAATTGTTGTTTCTCCAGCACTGAGATGGAGACTCCACCATTGGGTAGTAGACTGTATTCCTGCCCAATCAGATCAAGTCAGCCAAAGTTGCCACGCCCGTCCTGGACCGTGATCTTCAGTCTTTGACTTGATCTTGCCCAGGACAGACGTTGCAAGTTTGGCTCTAGGCAGGTACAGTCAGTGGTGGATCTCCATTCCCTTTC
>NW_015403135.1:0-3392 GCF_001527695.2 Protobothrops mucrosquamatus
TAGATGGTGAGTTCCCCTAGCTTATCGCTATCATTATCCTCCACTTCACCTCTGGCCTTCTGCTCTGCTTAATTTTTAATCTCCCAGACTGACACTGTGGGAGCCGCCACACACCTTCAGGAAAACACTGGCATTTGTATTGGTTGATCTATGACTTATTCAGGTACACGATTTTGGGTTGAGTGCTGAATTACCCTACCTTAGATAAGTGATTTGAATTTCTGGAATAGGAGTTTGAGCAGCAGCTTCTGACAGAATTTTTTCCCCTCCCTTTGCTTTCCTTCCTTCAGCTTTCCCAGATTCCAAACCCTACGGGACTGTAGAGCCAGTGGGAAAGGAGACGCCCGGCACTTCCTGGGACAGAGCCAAAGGGAGTGAGGTCTCTGTCATGCTCACTGTGTCTGCAGCTGCTGCCAAGGTATGGAGCAAGGACCAAAAGTTGTCTTGAGCCTTAGGAATTATAGATCAAGACCAGGGGTGGGCAACCTGGGCTCTTTTATGACTTGTGGACTTCAACTCCCAGAATTCCTGGCTGGCTCAGGAATTCTGGGAGTTGCAGTCCACGAGTCATAAAAGAGCCAAGATTGTCTACCCCTGATCAAGATATTTGAAGGCTGTGAGTTGCTCTGTAGATATTTTAGGCATGATAAAGTCCTTGTGAAGTGACTTATCTGCCTTGTTTGTCTCAGGGCCCTCTCAGCTGGGGCAGCACTATCAATTTTCCACATCTGGTAGAAATGTGAGAAGTTTCTAGTTTTGTTTTGTGCCATAGCCCTTTTTGCTGAATGCTGCCCATCCCCTATTCTAGTGATGGCGAACCTTTTAGAGACTGAGTGCCCAAACTGCAAAACAAAACCCACTTATGCATCGTCGGGTGCCGGGTGGGTGTGGCCCATTGGGTGGGCGTGGCTCATTGGGTGGGCATGGCCCATTGGGTGGGCATGGCTGCGGTGGTAACAGCAGACTGGGTGGGACTAAAAAGTTCAATCAATCAGTTCCAACTTTGCAAGATCTTTTTTTTTTCCTGCGAGAAGTTGAAATTGACTGATTGATTGAACCTTTTTTTTTTGCACACGGTGGTGGAGGCCTAAAGCGAAAAGGTTTTATAAAACCCAGCTGAAGGCCTAGGACTGGGGCAATGGCGCATGTGCCCACAGAGAGGGCTCTGAGTGCCGCCTCTGGCACCCGTGCCACAGGTTCGCCACCACTGCCCTATTCTGACAGCTTATCCTGAATCTGAACATCTTTTATTGTTGCTACTTTTCTGGTCTCATTACTAAACAGCTGTCAAGCACTTGGCAGATGTTCAGATTGATGGGTCCCCACATCAACAAGGTAGTAACATTCTTCTGTCACATGACCCGTGCAATGGATACTTTAAACCAAATTTTTTTTTGTGATTAAGCTACAGTACACTAAAGGGTTTGGGGGTTCCATTTCTTAATCTGCTCAAATACTTTCCTGACCATTCCCCCCGTCTTCTCCAGAACCTGAATGGTGTCATGGTGGCAGTGGCAGAGCTTTTGAGCATGAAGATTCCCAGTTCTTACGAAGTGTTGTTTCCGGAGCGAAATGTAACCAGTGAACCCAGGAAAAGTGAAACTGATGCACAAAGTGAGTATCCTAGTCAAGATAGCCTCTTGGTAGTATATCTTTTTTTATTTTTCCAGTCTTGCCTTTTATTGGTCCCTGTTTCTCTGTCCCAACTTTCTTAGGCAAAGAGAAGCCAGTAGTTTCAAAGGGTCCTGAAGGTGGACCAGAGTGGCTGAAACAGTTTGATGCCATGTTGCCTGGCTACAGTCTCAAGAACGAACTGGACATCTTAACTTTGCTCAAACAGGTAAAGGAGGAGCTGGGAGCTCCCCCCCCCCAAAAAAAATCTCCTTTGTTACTGAACAGTTTTTAACTAGTTGCGGTAAGCTTATCTGAAAGAAAATTGTCCAAGCTTTTAGCGTAACTCTTCCTTTTTCATGTAAGAATAGATAACAGATTATCACCACCACCTCATATTTTGATATGCATTTTGTTCAAATTAGAAAAAACAAGATCTTGAAAGAAGATAATGATACAATAGGGCCACATCCCCCCATTTCACTTTTTGCACAAGAAAAGACGTTGATTACCTCAAGTAGCGCTTGTCATCTTCCACAGACTTTGTTGCTTTCAGGGTGGAACTGCTTTGTTTCTTGTCTGAGGACCACCCATGCTCTCCTTTCATGACATTCAGTCAGCTCCCCTAGCCAGACCTCTCTCTTAACCAAACTCTGAAGAAAAAAGGAACTATCAAATTTCTGATAACCAACTGGCTTTGGTGTGATGGAATAGTGCTCATATTAAAACCATATGTTGTGCTGGTAGGATGTCTCCTATCAGACAAATTGGCTAGTGGCCTTAGTTGCCTCTGCTTCTTTTTCAAAGAAATTTGTGGTTGAATCTCCAGCTAGAGTGGGAAAGGAAAAGTGGAAAAACTATCAAGCTTGGAGTCCTTGCAGGGAAGGAAGCCACAGAGGCCAGAAGCCACACACACACATCCCTCCGAATTCTGAAGCCTTTATTTGATGGTTCCCAAGAGACTGTAGTCCAGTGGTGGCGAACCTATGGCACGAGTGCCAGAAGCGTCACTCGGAGCCCTTTTTGAGGGCACGTGTGCCGTTGCCTCAGCCCCGCCTCCCCCCACGGCCCCCTCCTCACCAGCAGCCCCCCTGGAGGAGAGTCACCCCCAGGCTCGGCCTGCGCGGAGTAGCGCAGCCAAGAACATGGCAGCCGGGAGCAGGGACAAGACTTCATCCTCATGCCCTTCGTGTGCAGATGCTGCTGCGGGGTGCGGGCAGAGGGTGTGGCCGCCATGGCGCTGCAGGGCCATCTGGGCGATCTGCTATGGCAGGCAGTGGAGGCGGTGGGTGGCCCTGTGGGCAGGCGGGGTGTGAGCGAAGTGGGGGGCAGCAGGGGGCGGGGCAGTTTTTGGGCACTCGGCCTCTAAAAGGTTCGCCATCACTGCTGTAGTCAATCTGATGGAATTCTTGTAAATATTATTATTATTATTATTATTATTATTATTATTATTATTATTATTATTTCAATTTATATCCCGCCCTTCTCCCGAAGGACTCAGGGCGGCTCACAACATTATTAAAACAAAGAAAGACCCACACACCCCACCGAATAAAACCAAATTAAAACCAAAATTTTTATATTGTGATAATTAAAATTTCTAAAAAACCCAGTTTAAAAATCCTCCCTAGGCCAGGCCCGCTTGTTGGAAAAGCCATGTCTTGAGGGCGCGGCGGAAAGTAAGGAGATCCGGAATAATCCGGATCTCGGGGGGTAGTTCGTTCCAGAGGGCAGGGGCACCCACAGAGAAGGCCCTCCCCCTGGGGGTCGCCAGCCGACAT
>NW_015403136.1:0-3391 GCF_001527695.2 Protobothrops mucrosquamatus
ATAATAATAATAATAATAATAATAATAATAATAATAATAATAATAATAAAGTTGGAAGGGACCTTGGAGGTCATCTAGTCCAACCCCCTGCTCAGGCAGGAAACCCTACACCATTTCAGACAAATGGCTGTCCAGTCTCTTCTTAAAAACTTCCAGTGTTGGAGCATTCACTGCTTCTGGAGGCAGGTTGTTCCACTGGGGTTAATTGTTCTAACTGTAAGGCAGTTTCTCCTTAGTTCTAGGCTGCTTCTCTCCTTGATGAGTTTCCATCCGTTGCTTCTTGTCCTGCCTTCAGGCACTTTGGAGAATAGCTTGACTCCCTCTTCTTTGTGGCAGCCCCTGAGATATTGGAACTCTGCTATCATGTCCCCCCTCGTCCTTCTCTTCGTTAAACTAGACATACCCAATTCCAGCAACCTTTCCTTATATGCTTTAGCCTCCAGTCCCCTGATCATCTAGGTAACATCAGATGTTAATCTAATTTGGCAAGAAAACAACAGGCTCAGAGGACACCAATGCCTCCATAACTGTGTCCTATTGTTGTTGGGCTAAAATAGAAGCAGAGTTGGGTGAGAGTAAGTGGGTTAACCTAGATCAGTGAAGGGCTTTCTGGGATTCCATGTACTCTTGCGAACTTCCAGATTACAAAATTTACTGCTCTTGTAGGAAGAAGAGAAAGGCTATTAAATCAACTCAAAGCTTGCTTCATTCTCCATGCCTATGTGCAATGTCTTAGGCATGCCTCCAGCATCGTGTGCTATTAAAACTGGTCCAGCAAACAAATAAAACCAGGAGGCACAAACATAGTTCTTATCAAAATAGGAACAATCGTTCCTCAAAAGAAAATACGATTAGGAAATTGTGACTTATGACTTCTCTGTCGCATTTATTTCAAAACACGCGTTTTCTTTGAAGACTCCAGTGTCACTGATAGTTCCATCATTTTGCATGCCAGCGTAATGAGGCAAACACCCACTTTTGTATTCTCCAATACAGGCAGTCCCACCCCTCCTGGAATCTCAGCCACAAAAGGCATTCTTGCTTAAACATCCACCCTTGTCTCTGCTCTTGTGTGACACATTCCAGAACCCAAGTATTTCTAGAGGCAAATTGGGCCGTCAGTTTCTTTGGGTGACCCTTCGTAACCTGTACCAGCCAGCAGGCTAGCACAAATGTCAATCTTGTTTACTTGGAGAAGACTGATAGCATCCAGGTGGAATTTCCAGACTCTTCTTGGACCTTCTTTCTTTCTTTCCTTTTTTTTCCTTTCCTTTTCTCTATAACATGATAGGGTTTGCAAATCCAGCACAAAGCTTCTATAGTAAAGTCATCATTCCAGTTCCTGAAAGTTAATAAATGTCCCACTGGAGGAGACTAGAGATACTACTACTACTACTACTACTACTACTACTACTACTACTACTACTACTTCCTCCTCCTCCTCCTCTTCTTCTTCTTCTTCTTCTTCTTCTTCTTCTTCTTCTTCTTCTTCTTCTTCTTCTTCTTCTTCTTCTTCTTCTTCTTCCTCTTCTCTTCCTCTTCTTCCTCTTCTTCTTTCTCCTCCTCCTCTCTTCATCTTTGTCCTTTTCTACTTCTTCTTCCTCTTCCTCCTCCTCCACCTCCTCTCTGCCTCCTCCTCCTCCTCCTCCTTTTTCTCATTCTTCCTCCCCCTCCTTCATCTTTGTCATCATCCTCCTCCTCTTCTCTTCTTTTTCCTCTTTTTCCTCTTCCTCCTCCCCCTCCCTACCACAAAAAGGCCACCCTTTTGAAGCACCCTCAAATCAAAATCAAATAAAAATATAAAAACTTCACACCACTCTAAAATCGGCAGCCAAGAAGGAATGTAAAAGGTTAAAATGAAAATGTGTGTCCATTTTGACATTGCAAACAGGAGATGCCTTGAAAGTCTCCAATGCAATCTCTAAAACCTTTCAAAAGTTCCTACCCAACTGTAATGTCTATTCTGGCAAAAAGAGAGAAATGATAAGATGCCTAAGGAATAATCATGGGTAAGGTAAAGGACTGCAAGGCGATCAAACCAGTCAGTCCTAGAGGAGATCAACCCTGACTGCTCTTTAGAAGGCTGGATCCTGAAGTTGAAACTCAAGGACTTTGGCCACCTAATGAGAAGGAAGGACTCACTGGAGAAGAGCCTGATGCTGGGAAAGATGGAGGGCAAGAGAAGAAGGGGACGACAGAGAATGAGGTGGCTGGGTGGAGTCACTGAAGCAGTAAGCGTGAGCTTAAATGGACTCCAGAAGATGGTAGAGGACAGGAAGGCCTGGAGGAACGTCGTCCATGGGTTCGCGATGGGTCGGACAAGACTTCGCAACTAACAACAACAACAAGGTAAAGATTCATTGCGATTAAGCTTGACCTCTAGATTATCCATACACTGTAACTTTCTTGGCAATAATACGATACTAAAAGGTTATGTCACATATTTTAGTTATATTTTTCAGGTCTGAGGGTGGGCATTACATTTTGGAGGAGTTCCTTCTCCAGGTGTCAAAATAACTAGAGTTAAGAATATAAATATTGACCTAAGTAATGGGGAACACTTTCGTATTTGCCATTCAATCCCAAGTAGGAAAGTGTCCTAAAGCTTTTTCTATGTTTGTCTTGGAGGGCTCCATATAACGGCAGGAGTTATATGTAAAGCATTTCCATATAGACTGGATGTGAGAAAGATACACGTCTATGTCCATTGCATAGAAAATTCTAACCAGTTTCTTATACTTCTTCTTTCAGAACTTTATAGCTCTTTCCAGCTCAACGCCAAGTGTTGTATTTGGGGGCACCAGGTTTCATTAAGCTAATGGAGTTCAAGGAAAGATAGGAGAGATCTAGATAGTCTTGCAGACGCTCCATACATGCTGTTAAGATGGGTTTATTTGAAGGAGGAGGCTTCATCTGAACCCCCTAATCTATCCCCGGTTCACTATTTTCTGGTCCACTGCTTCCAAAGACAATCAAAATAAAGAGATAACATTTATTTTTGAAGATGTGATCTGGCAGCTCTAGTCTAACTTCATTCCTGACATTCCACAGCTTCAGCTTAAGAGGATAGTTCTTTAAAAAAAAAAAAAGTAGTATCAATGCCAGAGGCTCTCGCTGGATCAGTTTTGAAGAAACAAAGACTCTGATAGGATGTCATGTATGATTTCTAGACCTGCCTCCTGGTAAAGGGAGACACTCCAGGCTCACATCTTCCTTTGCCAGACCAAGTCATGCATTGGAACCAAATATAATAATAATAATAAAGTTGGAAGGCACCTTGGAGGTCATCTAGTCCAACCCCCTGCTCAGGCAGGAAACCCTATACCATTTCAGACAAATGGCTGTCCGGTCTCTTCTTAAAAACTTCCAGTGTTGGAGAAGGAAGGAAGGA
>NW_015403137.1:0-3390 GCF_001527695.2 Protobothrops mucrosquamatus
CGGCAACCGTCATAAATAGGAGTCTTCTGAATTTTGATCACGTGACCACGGGGGAATGCTGCAACGGTTTTGTCAAAAACCGTCCTAAGTCACATTTTTCAGTGCCATTGTGAACTTTGAACAGCCACTAAAAGAAGTGTTGTAAGTCAAGAAGCTACAACCGTTCGTTTGGCAGATGTTCGAAGTTACAACGGCCCTGGAAAAAAACTGAGTTACGACCGTTGTTCACATTTACGACCGTTGCAGCATTCCCGGTGGTCACGTGATCAAAATTCGAACACTTGGCAACTGATTCATATTTATGACGGTTGCCATGTCCCTGGGTCACTGGATCACCATTGTATCCTTGCCGGCTGGTTTCTGACAGACAAAGTCAATGGAGGAAGCCAGATTTGTTTAATGACCGTGTGATTCACTTAACAACTGCAGTGATTTTCTTAACCATTATGATTAAAAAGTTCGTAAAATAGGGCACAACTCCCTTATCTGTTGGTGTTGACGCTGTACTTTCCTGGCTTTATTACTTCCCCACTGCTCACTAATTAGATATGTCTCTGTGTTTGTGTCTTTATATCTCCATCTGTTCAGGCTGCTCAGACATCTGATGAAGTAGATTTGCCCAAACAAAAAATAATGGTACTCTTCAGGTAGACCTAACATGGAAAATTACCTCCTCGAAAAACAATTACCTTCTCGACTTTAATTAAGTTAATTTTGCTGTAGAACAGAAATGGGGCTTGGCCTACCTACTTCGGTAGCTTTTTTGGAAAAGGCACAAAACGGCCAGTTGAAACGGTTAAATCTGTGCTTTTGTCAAGGACCTCCTTCGTAAGACATCTGCCACCATATAATTTTTTTTTACTTTCTTGCTTTGGGGATTCTCACTGCAAGGAAAGCTCTGTTCTGAAATAAATTTTTCATTTTGTTCCGTGTCTCTCGCTGTAGGGGCTGATTAAAAATCCGAGCAGATAAGCACGTAGTACAAATAGGAGCGTTCAAGGCAATTTCCCTAAGTGTCTGCAGAAAGTCTCTCTAAGCACTACATCAGTACAACCAGTTTGTTATCACGAGGGGGCTGTGAATTTGAGATGATAAAGCCTAGAACTGGGAAGAACCAGAAAGTAAAAAAAAAAAAAAAAAAAAAAACCACGTATGAAATATCTCTATGGTTGAATTTTTCTGGATGTTTCTTTCATTTTCATTTTCCTCAAGTTTCCCATCAATCTCAATGTAAAAAAGACCCATTTCTTGTCTTTTTTTCTATATACAGGTAGTCCTCGACTTAAGACCACAATTGACCCCAAAATTTCTGTTGCTAAGCAAGACATTTGATCAATGAATTTTGCTCCATTTGACAACCGTTCTTGCTCTGCCCCGGTTCTTAAGCGAATCTCTGCAGTTGTTAAGTTAGGAGCATGGTTGTTAAACGGATCTGACTTTGCTGATCAGAAGGTTGATCACGTGACCCCGGGGCCCTGCAAACCGTCACAAACACATGCCAGTTGCCAAGCATCTGAATTTTGATCACATGACCGTGGGGATGATGCAACGTTCGTAAGTGTGAAAAACGGTCATAAGTCATTTTTTCCCCAGTGCCATTGTAACGGTCACTAAATGAACTGTTGTAAGTTGAGTACTACCTGTACGTACTTTGGAATGTATCTCTTCCTTTCCACCTTTTCTAACATCACTCAGTTATGGTTACAGGTCCCCAAAGTGGCAAATTTGCTTACACGCTAAGTATTTCACCTTTATAGTTCGCAGGGCCTTTTAAGAACGCCAGAGGAATGGAGGCTGGGAAGACTTGGTGAATTTCCACCCTTTAATTTACAATTGACCATTCCTTTTGATTAGTCTGTGGCCCACAAGCAATATGAACATATTCTAAAGTCATCCAGTTATTATTAGCAGCAACAGGAACCAGCTTCTGTCATTTCAGCGGGCAATGTTACATCCACAGGTTAAGTCACCAGCCAAGAAATAGTCGCCCTGTTTGCTCATAGCAGTCTGCTAGATTTTGTTCTGTTTTCTGCAAAGCGTCAAACAAACAAGAAGTACATTTCCTGGAAAGCATGACATGGAGAAAATTCTTTTCTTTTTTTCTATAGAGTGAAAATGAGGGATTTTGTTTTTAAAACTGGTGGTACCTTCAGGGAAGATTTTTTTCAAGCCACCTTCTACGGTGCTACAAGAATTTGATGGGGTGCCAAAAGAAATAAAGGGCAAAAACATATATTGTTCATTTGAATGCAGCTTACTTGCTGTCCTCTTTCTCTTCCTGGAAATGTATTTTTTTTTTATATGTATATATAACTAAGAGGTTCCACAGTTTGAAAATCCCCAATTTAGGAGACAGGACACCAATTATGTGAAGGACTTTGTGCTCTGTTATTGGTTAGCTGGGCAGTGAGCACCAGTCAGCACATAATGTTCCCTGTATGTTCTCTGCATTTCAAGAACTGCAGAAATGAAAGCAAATTGTGCCTCAGATTAAAATGCTTTGTGAGGGACTGAGGGGAAAAGTGCTGGGGAGGCCCTTCAGCATGACATGAAATTCTCCACACGAAGCAACACAACTCACCCAAATGGATACCGACTGGCAAATTTGTCTTCTGCTATGATTCAACAATAGAACTTGGCTGCTTTGGGATACTTCAGCAAACAGGCAAAATGGCAGCAGAGCCATTTCTTAGTTTCTGCTAAGCAGGTGCAACATCTCCCATCCTCTTTGTCTTTGAGGAGATGGTTGGTAATGATGGAGCACCTTCTCTTCCCAAAGAAGAAGGACACCGAGCATGAATCCCAGATGACCATAAAGGGGCTCGCCATTTAATAAACAACGTGAGGATGAGGTGACCTCAATTCAAACTTCAAAATCTCGACCTGACAAATCAGCCAGATGTATAGAGTGGTCCAGTCAAATGTTTAAGACCTCAGCCGTATCCATAAATTGGTCCCTTGGTACTCAACCGCTTTGAAACTCCTTGAATTTGGTAACCAACGTGAAAATTTTGTCCCGATACTCGTCGTTTGTTTGCTGCTCAATGCACTAGAATTTGTTGGTGTCGGCTGCCTTGTGACTCACAACATCCACAAAAAAAATTATTTGGTACCTCATTGCATCTCCCGGAACCAATTAACGATGAGTATCAAGCTACCACTGTATCTTCACCTTCAAACCTGGGTCAAGATCTGCCGCAGATTACCTCCCATCGGCCGGTACGCTCCCACAGAGTGGGTCTCCTCAGGGTGCCGTCAGCCAGACAGTGCCGGCTGGCGACCCCCAGGGGGAGGGCCTTCTCGGTGGGAGCTCCCACCCTCTGGAACGAACTACCCCCAGAGATCCGGGTGATCCCGGATCTCCCTTCCTTCCGCCGCGCCCTTAAGACA
>NW_015403138.1:0-3390 GCF_001527695.2 Protobothrops mucrosquamatus
GCATGACAAAAATAAATTCTTAGGAAGGGTATGCAGTGTTATGATATGCTTTGCATTGTATTTGTACTAAATTCTCAATGTAAATAAAAGGAACTTGAAACAGGAACTAAAAATTAAACTTTTTGGCCAGGGATTCCCCAAAGTTGTCCATGTTTCTTTGGAAATATATAGAGAATAATGTTTTACATGTTAATTCAAACTAGTGGACCAGATCACATCACAATACTAAGGCTTAAGGAGAAATCGTTTGTCAAGTTTGTGATCTCTAAGTATGTAAGAGTTGAGTTCTACTGCACCCTTAGATAGGCGATTTTGGACCAGTCAGTTCACTCAGCACAAAGCACCACACAAAGTTAGTGTTGTGGGGAAAAGAGAAAGAAGAAAGAAACAAATGAATGCTGCCGTTAGCTCCTAAAGAATAAAATCAAATAAATGAATGATAAATAAAGTTCAAATGGAAGGTACAGTTAGAAGGCAGAGCTCAAACCTTGATAAATACATCCCCCCCCCGAGCCAATTCCTAAAAAGTTCTAGGCACTTTGTGAGAATGAACTAATCTCAGTTTAGTGAATCTTTTTTTTTACCCTGAAGAGTTTTTCCAAAGCATAATTGTAGTGGGATTCAAAGTATTAAGAGGATGCAGAGAAATCGGTTGTTGCCAGCATGGAAGAGAGCAAGGAGAGTTTGATTTTCAACTTTAGTCTCTGTGGTCCCACTTGGCCAAACTTACAGCGGCAAAAACACCTAATTGTTGTTTTAATTATAGAGGCAAGAAATCCTGGCAGAGTTCCAAGCTCCTTTGACATGTAACAGGAGAAAAAGTTATTTGTGCAACTGCACCTGCGGCCGACTCTCATGTTATGCACTGACCTAATCTTGTTTATTCCTACTTTGACACAGATCTAAACTCTTGTCATCTAACCAGGGCAATCAGGGGAGTTTTTAGCCCCAGCTGTCAGATGTTGACCTGGTGCCTCTGTGGATCTAAAGACCTCAGTCCAGGATGAACTCCAAGTTTACATCTTGGTGGAAAAGCTCACTTAACAGAGACAATAACCAGACAGAAACCAAATTATAATTTATTAATTGCAAAGGCAGCAGGTGAGAGTGAGTCACTGGTCTTTTGCACCCAAACAGGCCCAGATGAAGGGTCCCCTGGCTCCATAGGATTATGGCACTGAATGTGGATTCAAACTAGTCTTAGCATGCAACTATTATTATGATGGTTGTCCGTTGCCAGGAGACAATCTTGACTCCTGGCAACTGCTGGTCCCTGCAGTTTTCTAGGCAAGTTTTTCAGAAGTAATTTTTCCTTTCCTAGGCTGAGAGGGAGAGGGGGTCATGTTATTCACCAAAGCACCAGAGGGAAGGAGAAGAAACAATGGTTGGAAACTGATCAAAGTCAGAAGTAACCTGGAATTAGGAGAAAGTTCCTGACAGTGAGGACAATTAACCAGTGGAACAGCTTGCCTCCAGAAATCCTGGGTGCTCCATCACTGGAGGTTTTTAGGAAGAGACTGCGCAGTCACTTGTCTGAGATGGTTTGGGTTCTCCTGCTTGAGCAGGGGGCTGGACTAGAAGACCTCCAAGGTCCCTTCCAGTTCTATTCTATTCTATTCTATTCTATTCTATTCTATTCTATTCTATTCTATTCTATTCTATTCTATTATTTCCTGCATTCTATTCTATTCTATTCTATTCTATTCTATTCTATTCTATTCTATTCTATTCTATTCTATTCTATTCTATTCTATTCTATTCCTTATTCTATTCTATTCTATTCTGTTCTGTTCTGTTCTGTTCTGTTCTGTTCTGTTCTGTTCTGTTCTGTTCTGTTCTGTTCTATTCTATTCTATTCTATTCCATTCCATTCCATTCTATTATCTTCTGCATTCTATTCTATTCTATTCTATTCTATTCTATTCTATTCTATTCTATTCCTTATTCTATTCTATTTTTTCCCATTCTATTCTATTCTGTTCTATTCTATTCTATTCCTTATTCTATTCTATTCTATTCTATTCTATTCTATTCTATTCTATTCTGTTCTGTTCTGTTCTGTTCTGTTCTGTTCTGTTCTGTTCTATTCCATTCTATTATCTTCTGCATTCTATTCTATTCTATTCTATTCTATTCTATTCTATTCTATTCTATTCTATTCTATTCTATTCCACCAACCAGTTTCCATGCCTGAGCTAAACTACAATTCATGGTCTTCCAATTACTAGCCTGGTGCTTTAACCACTACATCAAATGGGCTCTTTACACATGTTAATAGGAAACCCCTTTGAAAAACCCTATACAGGTAGTCCTTGTCTTACGACTACAATTGACCCCCAAATTTGTGTTGCTAAGTGAGACATTTGTTAAGTGAATTTTGCTCCATTTTATGACCTTTCTAGCCACAGTTATGAAGTGAGTCACTGCAGTTGTTAAGCTAGTAACCCAGTTCTTAAGTGAATCTGCCTTCCTCATTGACTTTGCTTGTCAGAAGTCCGTAAAAGGGGATCACATGACCCTGGGACACTGCAACCGTCATCAATATTAGCCAGTTGCCAAGCATCTGGATTTTGATCACGTGACCATGGGGATGCTGGAACGGTCGCAAGTGTGAAAAACTGTCATAAGTCCCTTTTTTCAGTGCCGTTGTAACTTTGAGTGGTCACTAAACAAACTGTTGTTAATCAAAGACTACCTGTATCTCCCTGTCTTCATGCTTTTATTTCCCTCTAATACATTTCTGTTCCCCTTGTTGGGCTGGACATCCTGATTGGTGGAGTGATCCCTGCCAATCAGAAACAATTAGCCCCACCCACTGTATTCCATTTCCAGCTCTACCTCTAGTTTCCTTGCCTTGTTTGACCTTAATAAAATATATTTTTTATTAAAAGTTTTGCAAAAAACATAAATGCAAACACTAATTCACAAAGAGTAAAAGAAGCAAGGAAGGAAAAAAGTACAGAAAGGAAAAAATAAAAATGAATAACAAAAAAAAAAACCCTCCAAATTCCATTGCAGCAAATATAACTATGACTTCAAAATTATCCGTTGCTCTATTGGAGGGAATGAGTGTGACTCTTTCGATCAGAAACTAACTCCAAGTTTCTTTTTTTAAAAAAACTGAAATTATATAGAACAGGGGTGTCAAACTCAATTTCATTGAGGGCCGCATCAGCATTGTGGTTGCCCTTGGGGGGGCGGGTGGGTGTGGCCAGGGTGGGTGCAGCCTACTGGGTGGGCGTGGATGGAGTGGGTGTGGCCTACTGGGTGGGTGTGGCCAGCTCTACATCATTCGCATCAAGGGTGCCTGTAGGGGCCTGGGCAGGAGTGGGACAGATCTGAGGGTCTCTGGCAGAAAGGGGTGGGACCAGGGCAGAGCCGATCAAGCCG
>NW_015403139.1:0-3389 GCF_001527695.2 Protobothrops mucrosquamatus
ACACAATAACCACTGATGGTTGCACCAATGTCAGACAGATCTTGGAAAGGAACTAGAAGTGACATTGGTGAACTTGAAAGTCATTATAGTAATCTATTTTTCCAGTATCCAAAGATTGCAAAAATGGTCACTCTTACAAAATCTATAGTTGTTAGATGCTTTTAAAAAATACATGGCTAGACAGCGATGTCCCAAGGCACATAGAACAAATAATATCCCATATTTTACGGGGCAAGAGTTTGCAATATTGGCAAAGAAGTATAATTTTGCATATGTGGCAACCAGCCCCTGCCACCCAGAAACAAAAGGGGAAGCAGAAATAGTAGTTCAAATGCTAATGTGATTTTCAGGACAGAAAGCTCAGTTCTTAACTTCATTAAATTATAGAGCAACTTCTATTCTTGCCATTAAGTATAATCCAGTACAACTAATATGGTTTGACAACTGCAAATCCAAGGTCCGACCTTGCTTGATTTCAAAGAAATCAGCCCATTAGATATAACAGCAGCAGGTATTTAAAACATTTTTCAAACCTATATTGTCAAGACTAACAGAGAGGTGAAATAAAAACATTTGGAGCTAATTCCAGAGTTCTGACATCCATTGGAACTTCGAGAAACAAATTCAAGAGGGTTAAACTTGCTCTGACCAAAACTTTGAGACAGAGTTAGCCCCACCAAAGAATGACAGTACTAATTATCATTGTCAGATTTGTTTTTTTCATGTTCAAGCATGAACCTGTGATTTCTACCAGAAGAGCAATCTATACGTCATTCATAGTAGATCTTGTATGGAGAAATAGCATCCGTGTCTTGGAGCAGGATAATTGCCAGGGTGCGGTTTGGATTGACTAAGTGTATATTCATTAATTCTGAGAACATACATTAACCATTTTCATGTTCACCGTATTACATATAGTCAAAGGAAGGAAAATGTTGTAGAATGTGACCCTAATCAGAAACTATGAAAAACTGGTGTTGAAACCAGATGTGATACAAGAGAATGTAGAAGGAACGGACACAGGAATTGGCTAGAGAAGGAGGTTTTTACTAGGAAATGCAAGCAAATAACTGCAAGATGTTTATATGGTTATTGTAAATAAAGTTATTTTTCCTCAAATGAAGTTCTTGGGCAGAAAAATCTAAAACATATCTAAATTAAAACAAGGGGGGGTATCTGGCACGGCTGTCCTGCATTGTTATTTCTTTGATATTTAACAGGCTTCCTCTGCCAAAAGAGGACATATACATGCAATTTTATTCTTGTTGGAGAGAATAGCAAAAATCAAGAGGGCATTAGCTTATACCCTATTGAGGTAATAGGGGTGACTCGGAGACAGTGTTTTCAGTGTGTATGAGAATAGTAACAAGGTCACTCTCAGCTTCCTTGCTAAGCCAACATACCCTTAGAAACAGAGGTCTGGTTTGAGATGAATTTTTGTACATCCCTAATAATTAACATCCCTGATTAGTTTTCAGACTAAAGAGAAACAAAAAAGATGGACAGGATGGGTTATATCTAAATGCTTCCCTTTTTAAAAGGTCATCCACTCTTGGGTACATGCTGTTTTTTTTAAAAAAAAAAGAAAAATGAAACTCTGTCTGCTGACTTAGTTGCAAAACTGCTCCAGAAATTCTTGTTCCAAGATACTATTTGAACAGTAGCTTGAATCTCATTCTGCAATCCTTGTCTAGAATATGAAAATTATTCAAAGTATAATATTTACTTTTTAAAATTGAGCTGAGTCCTATAGCCATTGCACAAGAGATTCATTTTTTAAAAGGAGAACTTTAATTATGGATTATCTTAGGTTCTTTGGGAAATTTCAAATGCAAGAAAATTAGAGGTTTCTATAAATGAAACATGCTACAAAACCCTCAGCTATAGGTGATTTCAACCCCCCCATTCTTAGAGGTTTACTTATATTGTCCACTGTCTCCCTAATTTAATTATTATTCATAATATTTATAATTATCATTATTAAAACATTAACCACCCAAAACAGAGCTGCCATAAGCCTTAACCCCCCACCACCCCTTTCTCCAAAGCGTATAGGTGGATCTTCCAGGGCTCTTGAAGCTGATTACAAGTTCTTTGCTTAAAAACAGGTAGTCATCTGATGAGATTGTGCTGCATCTTAGTCTATATCCTTCTTCTCTAAAGGCAGAGAAGACCAGTTCAATGGAGAGGTTAATATAGGCAGTCCCGAGTCACTGAGAGTGAATTGGGCAGAAAGAAAGAAAGAAAGAAAGAAAGAAAGAAAGAAAGAAAGAAAGAAAGAAAGAAAGAAAGAAAGAAAGAAAGAAAGAAAGAAAGAAAGAAAGAAAGAAAGAAAGCTGTATTACCATTTGGCATTACAAGGAGCAATCAAATGATCCTATGCAGATATGCAAACATTGAGGTGCCTGGAATGCTACATAGCACATGATCTTGCTGTGTATATTCATATTCTATTTCGTCACTGCAGAATACTTTCAATACATCTGTTTAGACCACGGGTGTCAAACTTGATCGTGCCACGTGACATATTGTGATGTATCATGACGTTTTTTGCCTTTGCAGAGCTAGGGTGGGCGTGACCTGCGCATGACGCATCTGGTCCGTGGGCCGCCAGTTTGACACCCCTGGTTTAGACTGTAGTTGGCTATTAATAGGATTCATCAAAAATCTTAAGTATCCTGATATGGGTAATATGTTAGTACAAAATTTTAAAGAGACCTGGGTTTAATCACTTGGTTTAGGAGTAAAGTATCTGGGATCCTATTTTGTCTATAGTACTAAGTGAACAAGATTCTATAGAATAGAATTTTTTTACTAGGTATAATGCCTGAAAAGATTAATAAGCAGAGTTTATATTTGATTTTACACATCACTACAGCAGCGAGAATAATCTTTGCGCAATATTGGAAGAATGAAGGATTGCCATCAGAGGAAGAAATAATCAGAAAAATATTGGAATGCACAGAGATGGACAGATTAACTATGAGATTGAAAGATAAAGAAGACACAGATTACTACTAAACTTGGGAGTTATTTTATTGTTGATTAGAGGAAAGAATGAAGGATTAGGAATCAAATATGTATTAGCATAGCTAACCCCAGACAGCTCGTTGATTGGAAAATTAACATATGTATGCAAAAGAAAATCAATAAAATCTCTATATAAAAAAAGATTCTATAGAATAAAGAATTAAATGCAGGGCTTTTTTTCAGCCGGAACGCGGCGGAACCACGTTCCGGCACCTTTTTCCGGGCCGGCCGCACCGGAAATAGCCCCTCCCACACCGGAAATAGCCCCTCCCAAATTTTACTTGCATTCCTGTTCTCTAAAGGGGCGGTCCTAGGGTTTGATGAGGGCGTGGCCAGGTTTGAGTTCCGCCACCTTTTCT
>NW_015403140.1:0-3389 GCF_001527695.2 Protobothrops mucrosquamatus
AGCGCCATCCTTGACTGCATCCCGGAATCCATATGCCAAGGACACTAATAAGCATCCCACTTGTTAAAAATAAAAACCCAAAGACGAGGAACTGAGCAAACTGACAATTTCCTCGACAAAAAACAAATCCATATACCTGATCATCTTGCAATTGCACATCTCTGAGATAATCTTTGGCTCTTGATTGTGCCAAAATTATACAAACTAGTCCAACAACTGCAAGCAGAGGCCCAATGATTTTGAAAGCTCCCTTACAGTCACCAAAGGCTCCACTTGGACATGTTTGCAAAACAAACATTGATAGCAAAAATCCAGCACATAACAATGTAATGCCAAAAATAAAAAGGAAAGAGATAAATTTCCTAGGATGTCCATTATCTCCTTCCATTCCAGAAAGGGAGCGAGGAACTGAATACATTATTAAATGAAATCCTCCTTCAAACTGAAATAGAATATGTTTTCTTCTATAAAATCAGAATGACATAACTCTTCAGTAGGCCTGGAAATTAAAACAAAAAGATAAATATAATTAGGCCATAAAAGGAAAACATGCATAGAACTGCAAAGTTGAAATAAGATTAACCTATGCCTGCTTAGTTTGGAATGTTATTAGCTATAGAACAAAAACAAAGAACAGTCAGAAATATGAGATATCACAAAAGAAAGTCAGTGGAAATCTTTGGCACATTCTGCAAGTGAGTCTGCCTTGAATAACAGCAGTAAAAGGAAGCTGGGATTAAAACAAGTTTTACAGTGAACAAGAACTTCCAACTCACTGCTTCTTTCTCAGTATCAGCACTATTAGGTAGATGAGCATACAGTAACTAGGAAATCATCTCCACAGGGAAACTAAAACTACTTTTATTGAGACTGTGTCAATTCTAAAGAACCAGGTCTACACTTTGCTACAATGCCTATTTACAGTATAAGCATCTCGCCAGACTGACTGCATTCTCTTGGGAATAGTCAGATAAGGCTTGGGGGAGATAGGGCCTGTACCGCTTTCTGCTCTGCAAGGCCTTAAACTCCCCACCCCCACTCTAGATGAAGATTCCACCACAAATTGGCCATTAACAAAATCTTTGAATTCTGATTTTTATTAGAAAATTCTAAGGTAATCATACTGAAATCAATCTCAAAGAATTACTATAAGAATAAGCTTCCTTTTTACAACCCTGTAGTTCCTATTCAGGTAGAATCGGGGTGACTGGATAGAGCTAAACATTTACTGGCCAGATGCCCTTCCTGACGCCTACATGGAGTTCGCAGCAGATATTGTTTCTTTGTGCCCCAGAACAGAAACATTTATTAGGCTCTCAACCTTCTAAGCAGCAAGTGAGGATCTTCACCACTAGGCCACCACACCACTCTTACTACAAGAATAATATGGACTAACTAAGCAGGTACACAATTAAAATGCAAGTAGGGAAAGAAACTTTCTAGACTGGAAGGGGAAAGAATTTAGCCTAAATAAGAAGTCAAAGAACATCATCTTACTTACTCCTATTAAAATAAAATGCAGGAACTTGGTTGTATATTAGTCACAACACTAGTTAAATACAAATAGTCATGCCTTTATGTCTTTCAAAATTTCTTATATGATAAAGTCTTCTTTGCATCAAGCTTGCTAGCTTCTCGTGTACTTTTCTTGGCAACAACATGGAAGTTGTCTGACAGTTCCTATATTCTGTATTTTTGTTTTTACTTCCCATTTTAGCTCTGATTATTTCCCGGTGGTCTCTCCTCCAGGTCAGTATGACTGGACCATAATCTGCCATGCTGATTCAATATGGATTAGTAGATAAATGTTTCCAATTTACTAAGTTAAGGCTGAGAGTGTCAGGCTGCAAATCACCCAGCCAATTTTTTATACAATCTGGATTGCTTCACTTCTAGTTTAGCATTTTTATTGCAACACTACTGGCTCTCCTACATATATATTCTGTCTATCTGCCATCCATCCATCCATTCATATTTTCGTAATACTTTCAGAATCAGGAAAAAAAGAATACAAGCAATTCATGGTTGTGGAATTAACCAATGAACTTCTATGCTAGAAAAACAATGTGTATGTTTACTATGATTTCTAAAAGTGAAATCATTGTACAATTAACATTAATTAACTTGAAGTTCTGTTAAACATTCTGTTAAACATTCATAAGAATTTGATAACATTCTCAAAACTATCACTATTTTAAACTTATTTTCAAGAAATTCACTGGTATGATAAAATGATATGAAATATATTCACAATTTTAATGGCACTACATCTGTAGAAAGTATTACAGGAAGAGATTAGGTACATTAATGATAAAGAGACTAGAGAGAAACTTCTCATGGTAGAATGCCAATGCTTTATCTTGACTGTCACTTTATTCCTATACATGCTTATCCAGAAACAGATCAAATGCAATTGGCTCACATGTAGGCAAGTACAATATCACAGCTTAATTTAGCCAAGAACTAAAAATATGAAACACGATTAGCCTTCAGAATACCAACAAAATTAAAGTCAAGCTTTAAAAATCTTATAGACTACAGTATATTGCCTATACATTGTAATTGCAATCAAAGGATTTCCATTTGTTTAAACTGTATGAAATATTAAAATGATGTGAGCCAAAGAATGTATACAATACTCTTCAACAATTAAGTTTTGAAAACTGATTTTTATTCCATACCAAACAGAAAAAGATCTAAATGACAGAAGAGATACTATATACTTCTATCTTCAAATAAAGTGGAAGAACAGAATGTGTAGTTTTCAAAATACATACTGATAGTAAATTAGGCTACAAGGTTGTATTGTCATAAGCAAACTATCTGCCCGTATCAGGGAGCTATGAATAAGATAAAAATCCTATCAGCCAATGTTATATATACCTTTGCTATATATGACAGCAACTCTCTTATATAGCAGAGGCTTAAAATGAGGAGAAACAGAAACAATTGTAGAAAGCAGTAATTTTGTTCTTTAAGAAAAGGTGCATGAGCACTGATATCTGAAGCTATTTTTAGCTACATTCATCATACAACATATATTTGTTTTATGTTTTATGCAAAAAGCCATTTAAGAGCAAATTCTTGTCAGCAGATATTTTTTGTAAAATGACTGCATATCTTTTTCTATCCAGATTTTTTTTTATGTACCACTACCTCATTATGATGGTAAGAATGTCAAAAGTGTCAATCTATGCTTGTAGATTGAACACCAAACACATTTTAGTCTATTATATTGTGTGAATTTACCATGGATGTATTCATATACGTACACATCTTTACTGTTCAGTGTGTCATGGAAACTTATAAAACTGGGTTATTTTAATTAATCATGGCTAAATTGATCAGGTGCAAATTATCTGGGAACACAACCTCTTTTGAATACTTTT
>NW_015403141.1:0-3388 GCF_001527695.2 Protobothrops mucrosquamatus
ATTGGAATTCCAAGAACCTCCAGCTAATGTGGCTATACTGGCAGATATTTTTGAATCTCGGTGTATTTGGGAGGAAGGTGATTGTTCTGTTTCGCGCATTGGTAGGCATTGAACGAGGCAGAGTAACAAACAGGTACTTCTTTATTTGCAGCTAAACAGAACTCTCTACAAAATGGCTCCACCCCTTTTTATACATTCACCCTGGGGCATTGTCAGCCAATGAATGCAACGTATTTTCCCGCTCAAATGCATGCTCAGTAACTCGGAGACAGCCTGTCTGGCCCGGACAGGCCACGTGGTCTGCCCGGGTCTCAGTGCAGCTTCCTGCACCTGCTCCGTCAATCAAAGCCCAGGACATAACAGTGATGATGAAAGATTGTTCACTCAAACATATTGTTGGAGTTTGTATCTGTGTGCATTTCCTTTGCAGATATTTTGTTTTAGCATGCAACTGGGATTCCTCCTATTAGGACTTTTCATACTTTTATTGTGTTTTTCTAGGCCAGAACTAGTGGTGGGATTCAGCCAGTTCGCACCACTTTGGCAGAACCGGTAGCTAATTTTTTTGTTGTCCAGGCCCAGAATGGATTTCCGGAAGCAGCATCCACACAGAGAACCGGTTGTTCACATATTTGAATCCCACCACTGGCCAGAACTAATGCTTCATTGTTGGATTGTCACTGGTAGCTCTTTTATCTGAGTGAGACAGAAAGAAATGAAAGCAAATATAACCCAGGTTGATTTACAGTGGAAATGTTCCTGTAGAATTATATATATTTTTAACAACAGCCCTGAACGAATGGTAATTAACCCCTTTTTTCTGTTTAAAGCTGCACAGCACTGGGAAGACTCTTTTACCCTCACTGCATACTGTCTGAATTTGTTCAGCTTGCTGATTATATTTCAGATTCTCTCTAGAGACTTGTTTTATGATTGGGAGCATGCAAGTTCACAGAAGTTAAAAGAGGCTTCGTATTCACCTTCTTGAAGTATAGCAAGCTATTTGGGCCAGCATGAGTCATTGAACAATCTATTTGGTAACTTCATTAAACCTTTGTCATCTTCTGATGATTATCCATAACTCAGCAACTGATAATCCAGCAGAGATAGCCTGCTGTTAGAAAGCTTGTGTTTTTGTATGCATGTGTGTCTCTGACAGCAAAGCATTATCTTACGTACCCGTTAACTGATTTTCTTAGTTCTGCCAAATGCCACGGTGCCATGTCTTACTAACTTAAACTCAGGCAGAGGGGGGGGGGGAATGCAGAGCTAATACTAGTGCTGGGTATAAATGGCCTTTTAGAATCCTTCACCAATTTTTCTAGACTTTCAGTACTGAGAGATAATACAGGTAGTCCTTGACTTACAACAGTTCCTTTAGTCACTGTTCAAAGTTAAAACGACACTGAAAAAAGTGACTTATGACCGTTTTTCACACTTAACGACCATTGCAGCATCCCCATGGTCTCATGATCAAAATTCAAAAGCTTGGCAACATGTCGCAAAAAGGTGATCACATGATCCCGGGATGCTGCAGCTGTTATAAATATGAACCAGTTGCCAGCAAAGTCAATGGGGAAGCCAGATTCACTTAACAACCATGTTACTAAGTTAACAACCTCAGTGATTCACTTAACAACGGTGGCAAGAAAAGTGGTAAAATGGGGCAAAATTCACTTAACATATGTGACACTTAGCAACAGAAATGTTGGGCTCAGTTGTGGTCGTAAATTGAGGATTATCTGTACAGACAAAAAGCATATTCAGGAGTACAATCTCTACTTTATTGTGAGATTCCATTAATGGAAACTTGTACTTCTAAAAGAGCATCTCTTCTCCCTCACTTTTACAGTCCAAGAAATTAGGACGGGTTCCCTCTGAGATGTTTTCCATGCCATCATTCCTTCTGCAGTTCTGTTATCTATTATGACTGTTGCTTAATCTGCAGCTCTTCCTCCTGTCTCTCAGAGTGATTCCTACCATTACATAGGGAAATTTGGTAGACAGGAATTTCCCAATGAAGACCTCTCTTGGTGTCAAATAGAAGCCAGGGAAATAGTGGGATATTGGTGAGAGGATTGGGGAACGAAAACTATATTTTTGACCATCTTGTAATAAAATAAGTGCTACAACACCCTACCCTTTTATAAAAAAATATTCAAAATTATCCTTAGAGAATTGGCCTTAGAAATTATTTCAGTCGGTTTGACAGAAAGTAAATTTATTTGCTATGTATTACCAGTTAATACATCGTTGTTGTTAGTTGCGAAGTCGTGTCCGACCCATTACGACCCCATGGACAACGTTCCTCCAGGCCTTCCTGTCCGCTACCATCTTCTGGAGTCCATTTAAGCTCACGCCTACTGGGAAGATGAATGAAAGAATTAAAAAAAGGGGCAGAGAGGCTGTTGAGATGATGGCTAGTTTGCTGAAGGGTAATGATTGAGCCATTGGAAAGTTCTCTGAAGTTGTTGTGAGAATCATACTGACCTGTAGGCAGTTGAAATGGTTTGGACAGGGATTTAGCATTGGGATAAAATGGGTGAATGTTGCAGTGGATCTAGTCTTGCCCATGGATAAAGGGAGAGCTCCTGCTGTTGGTATAATAGGATGATAAAGGGAAGTGTTTTCTTGGGATTCTGGCATATTTAATTCTTTAAACGTTTTGTAAATCTAAAGAGGTGATTTCCTGGGCTGGCCCTGCAATTTGGATACCACCAAGGAGCAATCCTGCATGTTTTCCAGAGCATGAACAGTATCAAAAAGCTGGAGCATTAGAGAGGCATAAGTTTCTTTAGATACAGGAAATTTACAAGGTTCCGTGCTACTGGGGGGAGGGGGGAGGGGGGAGCTTTTGGCTGGTACCAACTGGCTGCAGGTGGATTTGAGATGAAAAGCATGCTGTGACTCATCTGCCCATTATTCTGATTTTGTAATTTGCATGAGTTATTTTTTTTTCATACGCAGTTAAGTATTACATTAGCAGATGTATGCTTCAAAAATCAAACTTTAAAAATAGGGTTCCCGAGTCAATTTTCTCATCCTGGTCTTCTCCAGCATGTTGAAATTCTTTTCCTGATACCCCACCCCAGTCTGCTTAATCAAAAATGGCTCCTGCATCCCTGAAAATTGCATTGATTAAATTGTGTCAACAGGTTGGGACCCAAGAAGGATCATTTTTGTCATGGCGTCTGCCCTCTGAAACCCTATTGCCCCCAAGATTTGTATGGCCCCCATCCTGCCCCTATTCAAACAAACTCTTAAAAGCTGACTCTGTTCTTTGGGCTCTGGGTCAGAGGGACTGAAGAGCCTCTTTGCACTGGTTTCATGCCTGAGGCAAAACTAGAACTCACGGTCTCCCACTTTTTAGCTTGGTGCCTTAACTACT
>NW_015403142.1:0-2794 GCF_001527695.2 Protobothrops mucrosquamatus
ATGGGGGCGTCGCGATAGGAGTGTATATAATGTTGTAAGTTTGAATTTTTTGGTGTGGTCTCTGGGATTAGAACTTCCTGTTGAAGTCTCTCACCAGGATCCACCGCACTTTGCAAACTGCTTTTCTATTTTCTGCAGAATAAACTCTTTTTCTTACCAATCCAATTTTGTTGGTATTTTAATCACGTTTCCAACAATTTTATTTCTTATTTTCTTTTTGGAGAGTGACCATTACATTATGTGAAATTACACACAACCCCCCCCCACACACACACACCTTGTCAGTTTGTTTTATATGTAGTAGCAGCTCTTCCTTTATACTCTGCTCAATTTCTGTTAGAAATGAGGCTACAGAACTTACATGCAATAATGTTGGGACAAAGTCAACTCCGAGCGTGCCCTAAATCTACAAGGTTGTATGCCAGCTTTTGAAAACAAATTACTTGCACATTCTGTTTTTAATTCTGACCAAGAAGACACAGATCTCATCAGAATTGCCTCAGTGCCATGTCTGCAAAATGATATTTGCCTTCCCAGCAACCTGTTCAGTTGCTTTCCTCAAATATCACTGTATAAAGGGATAAACCTGAAGACATAGCTTTTTTTTCACTCTTAGAGTGGTTTGAATTCTTTTTCTCCAAGATACATTTGAGCTCAGTACCACAGAATTAAACTACACATCTGCTTCATTGATAGTGATACAAAGTCTGAAGGATATTCATGCTCACGCGCGTATTGCCACACTTAATTTTTCCAAACTTTGTGTAACTGTGTTAAGCCTCATCTACTCAGGATATACTTAAACCTACAACTAATTAACATAGTTTCCTCCTTTCAGACTTGTCTCAAAAACCAATATAATTTGGGATATTCTTGAAGAATAGCACTAGAGCCGACCATTTTCCAAGCTCAGAGATTATTTTAGGATGGACTTCAATGCCAGGATTGATTTGGACAATGAAACTCTCTTTTGCCATTTCAATCCTCTGTACTTACATTTTAACCATTTTCTAGTTAATTGGCTTAAGACAAGATATTTGACATAGGGAATGGAGATTGACATACTGTATCTAGCCATCAAATTTAGTCTTAAATGGCTCAGCTCCTAGAAACTCTGAGGAAAAGTTTACTGTCCGAAAAGGGAAAAGAATACAGTATGTTTTAATGTATTTATTTACTAGCAACTTATTTACTTACTACACATACTTTTGTATCTCCTCCATTTCCCTTCATCTAAAAGGTTAATGCTCTGACCCTAAATATTTCAGAAATTTCAATAAGAATTTTTTTCTGCTCCAAATAATCACACATAGTAAGCTGGAATATGCATGAAGTTTAACTCAAAAATTCATCTTGACCCTATCAGCTACAAGCAGGCTATGACCTAACACAGTGCAATATAGACCATCTTTGATAATTGTTATTATTACATCAATTCATTGATGCACAAAGTGCAGTTCTGACCCAACACAAAAAGCCAAAGTGTTTCGAACCCTGATTTGACAAAGAGCCTATTCACACCAAGGTTTTAGTGACTGCTGTTCATAAAGCTATTTTTTTTAAAAAAAATTGTTCGTTTATTTAATTGAAGGTCATAGATCAAAAGAAAGAGAATAGTGATTCTTGCTCCCAGGAAATTTGTTATTTCCAAAACAGAAATAAAAACTTTTTTTTTAGTTAGTTACACTTATTAAGGGCATCCAATTTTGATGGATGCTGGGCAGAGTACAAAACCAAAAGAACAGTAAAATATACTGTAATTAAAAATATAAAACTAAAAATTAAATTAAAATTAAAAATATAAAATTACACAGCCCTGACAAAAACAATCATAAAGGCAACAAAAACCACAATGGCGCTCCTCCAAATTACATTAACTCCAGCCTTTGAATGAAAGCCAGGTTTTGAGAGCTTCTTTGAATGCAAGCAGCCTGGGGAGATTCCTGTATTATATGCAAAATACAATAAAGTAGTTTGAATCTGGTTCCTTGCATCTGTTAATTATATAGTTTCATTCCACAAAAAGGTAAATCTAGATGGTCTTCCCTCTGTCAAACTGGTGAGTTGATGCAATGGTATTCCTCATCAAGAATGTTTCTGCATTTAATCAAGACTGTTGCACATGAATTTAAAAACAAATTAAATCCACTAATTGGATTCCTAATGGACTTCCCGGATCAATGTTCAATTTGGGGTTCTTTCTTATTTTCTTTACACATTTCTTCTTTTGAGATCCTCCTGAATTACCCATACTGGTTTACTGTACTGTTCTTTTATCCTAAGCAATCTAATGAGCCACTTTCTCTTTTTCCCCACCAATCTCCTCTTAGAGGTATGGAAATCAGGTACTCAAGAGTCTGCACTCACTTTGCCTTGCAAACCTAATATTCATGGGGCATCTCAAGCACTCCTCTCACAGATCTCGGATTCACACAGTCCTACCCAGTCCTCCACCCAACTGCCTAGGCAGTTATTTCCTCTGTTTTACCCCAGATAACTCACCTAGGTTCATGCACGAAGTTGCCCAGTCACTGAGACTGGTAATCCGTCACTGATCCCTCCTTCTGTCATTTTCCTAGCAACCTCTATTTGGGTCTGTTGTGTCCCGGGACTTGCAGCAAGCAAGCCCGGGCGGTCGCCATGGCAACGGGCTGCGGAAGCTGCCCGGGGCCAGACAAACTGGCAACAGCTTGTGCGCATGCGCAGGAAAGCGCGCGCTCTGTAACGAGTTTACCCGGACCGTTTGTGTTGCTCTCAGAGCCGGTTGTAAGCAGAGAAGAGAAGCAGGAGGCCT
>NW_015403142.1:10423-13811 GCF_001527695.2 Protobothrops mucrosquamatus
CCTTATCATACTTCATACATCAAATTCCAAGTATAAATCTCAAGACAATGAACCAAATGGTAAAGAAAGGGAACTCAAATACAAAACAGAAGATGTAGGAAGCAAACACAGGGTCCAGTTAAAATATAAGCATCTGAGTCTTTTTTGATGATAGGTAGATAGATAGATAGATAGATAGATAGATAGATAGATAGATAGACAGACAGACAGACAGACAGACAGACAGACAGACAGACAGACAGACAGACAGACAGACAGACAGTGTTTGTGTATGTGTGTGTGTGTGTGTGTGTATTGTGACATTGCCATTCTAAAACACCAAATCAAACAGTGGAAACAGAAGTACCTTTTGCTGATAGTTAGCCAAGGTGTGCAGGAAGTACACCACAATAACAATGGGGGACTTTGGGGACTTTAAATAACCTGACACCAACTCGGATCAAACAGGTTCCTAATGAAGTTAGCAGACAACTTTTTCCTCCAAAAGGTAGAGGGGAGAACTAGAGGGCAAGCTAAACTGGTGTTGTCCTTAGTAAGAAAGATGAAGTGATAGAGGCAGTTGAGGCTGTGGGAAATTTGGGGGAGACTATGTCATATTGGAATAATGCAGGTACAAGTAATAGAACAAAGTTAAACTAATGTCTTAGACTTTAAGAGAACTGATTTCAACAGAGAGACCTTGGGAAAGATTCCATGGATGAAAATCTTAAAGGGAAAAATAACTCAAGAAGCATTGGAAACTCTGAAAAATGAAATTATAAAAGCCCAATCTAGCACAATAGCAATGAGAAAGATAAATAAGAGTTCCCAGAAAAAAAAAACAGCATAGTTGCATAAGGATAGAGAACTCATCAAATTTGCAGATGACATTAAGCTGGGGAAAATAGTCAACACTTTAGAAGATAGGCTCAAGATACAGAAGGATATTGACAGACTTGAATATTGGACACTGTCCAAAAAATGCAATTTAGAGTGAGAAAAGTAAGGCTTTACACTTAGGCAAGAAAAAATAAATGCACAGGTATAGAATAGGTGGTACCTAGCCAAACAGCAGTAATTGTGAGAGGAATCTAGATCCTTATTTGGACAGCCACTTAAATATGAGTCAGCAGTGTGCTGCAGCTGCCAAAATACAGGCTACATGAAAAGTGGGATAGTATCAAGATCACATGAACTGTTAGTACCACTTTATACTGTACTGATAAAACAACACTTGGAATACTGTGTCCAAATAGCTTTACAAAAAAGATGTTAGACTCTACAAAGATGTGCAGAGAAGAGATTGGACAGCCATTTTTAGGAATATATAGGGTTCTCCTGCTTGAGCAGCGAGTTGACTAGAACAGGGCTTTTCAACCTTTTCACCCATTGTACCACTTTTAGGATATGGCAACATCCGAGTACCACCACTCACCTAGCAAGGTGTCAAAAATTTGATGACCCCCCCAAAAAGAAAAAAGTGATAAAGTACAGGTAGTCCTCGACTTACAACAGTTCGCTTAGTGACTGTTCAAAGTTACAATGGCACTGAAAAAGTGCCCCCCAAGCCACAGCCAAGCAAGACACCTGCCTGCCCGCCCAGCCGCACTTTTCCTCCTGTCCGAGGTTTTCATTGTTGTGAGCATTTCTGTTGAGGATTGGCAGTGGGGGTGGGGTAGAGGGTGTTTGGTTTTTATTCCCCCTGTCTGCTGGGTGGTTGCAGCAGGTTTTGGTCACTTCACATGACCCTGGGACACTGTGACCGTCATAAATATGAATCAGTTGCCAAGAATCTGAATGTAAATCACAAGACCCTGGAGATGCTGCAACATTCCAGCTGATCGACGCTTCTTCTGGGCTCAGCAGAAGCGCCAGGATCAGCAGCGAGCTCCAGCTGGAGCCTGGCACTGAACCTGGCACTTCCACTGAGCCCTGACAGCCCTGCAGCTCCAGCCATCTCTCACTCAGGCTTGTGCGGTGCTGCCACCGGTTCAGCTCATTCCCCTCCCCCGCTACCACTTTTCTAGGATGGTCGCATACCACCTGCCAGGTGCCAGGTACCACTGGTTGAAAAGCCCTGGACTAGAAGACCTCCAAGGTTCCTTCCAACTTTGTTATTCTGTATTCTAATGAATATTTCTGAACAACTTTAAGGTTGTGATAGAAGTAAAAGAAAGGTCTTCAAAATTTAATATTGAAAGAGAAATTTAAAATTGAATTTGCTGCAGTGGAAATTTTCTGAGTAGAGAAGCTATGGTGGGAAAGAGGAAAGGTTAACATAAAGAAAGGATGTAAAGGAAATAGGCAAAAATAGCTGGGTCTTAAGAGTGGGAAAAGGAAGAAGAAAATATCTGTAATAGAAGATAACTAGCAAAACAGGAAAGAACCTATTTTTCTAAGAAGTCATAAAAAAGGGGGCCAGAACTCAGGCAACTGAGCATGCGTAATTAATTGATTAATTGAAGTAATTCACCAGATACAGTATAACATTACATTGGAAGGAAGAATGGGTTTAAAGCCCATGGTGGAAGGGCTACTGAAGGGGGGTGAAATTTTTGAGCAATCCTTTTAAACATGTTTACTTTGTTACTTTTTTAACACAAGAATTTCTGCCTTGGACAAGTAAGAGATGCAGAAAAAAAGAAGAAAAAGGAGGGGGAGGCAGTTTCTGTCTGCATGTTTGTTTGTTTGTTTGTTTGTTTGTTTGTTTGTTTGTTTGTTTGTTTTAAGAACAGAAATTGGGTAAAATTTCCTGACTGTAAGAATAATTAATCAGTGGGATAATTGTCTCCAGAAACTGTGGATGCTTCATTATTGGAGGTTTTTGGGAGGAGGTTAGAAATTGATAAGGTCTGAAATGGATAGAGTTTTGTCAGAATCCAATCATATTTCATATCAAGTTAGCAACTATGAAAAACTCCATCCCTGCCTTCCCTGGATTCTGTCATGGATGAAGGGAAGGGGGTGAACAAAGGGGCTTTATGGCCCTCACTTCCTTCAGGATACTTCAAAGGAACTGGATGTGGAATCACCAAAAGGACTAACAATAACAATAGGGGTCATTAGCTTTCATGTGATCCTTCCTGAAGTTTCCTCTCGGTAGTGAGGAAAGGGGTGGGGATGAAATGCCTGACAGTCTCTGGGAGAAGGGGGTGATGGGGGTGGCTAAAGGGGGGACCCCTTTAAAATCTTGAGTTGGAAGCTTTCACTCCAAGTCCTGTTTAGAACGCCTGCAACCATCTTCTCTTAATAAAGATGCCTATTGGAAGAAATATTCCAAGAGTTCTGTCTTCTTAAGATGCAAAGTGGGGTAGGTCCTTACATTAAACAGGACTTGCAAAATTAGTCCACCTGGAAGGAAGACCCTTACCGGGGGACTTTGCAAAAAATTACCATGGCAGACGGTGGA
>NW_015403143.1:0-3387 GCF_001527695.2 Protobothrops mucrosquamatus
CAAACATAATCAATATTCGGTTTTATCCCAAAAAGTTCATGTTATTATATACTATTCAAGCTAGGATTTGTTATGTAGAGACTACTTGCCAGCCAGCATATTGTTGCCAGTATATTCCATAAAGTAGGAGATACAATACATGCTGCAGAACAACTTGCGCTCCTGATGCTATAAATACTAGTGACCAAGACAAAAATGGGTAGAATTGTTCTGAGAATACAGAAGATGATGAGACCATAGTTATAGATGGTGTAATTGAAGAAATGTTCAGCTACTAATGTGGTTTGGTTGTAGGGTAGATATGTAATTTGTGTGAGGAACGGATCTGTGCCTCATTATTAAAAGAATACCCCTACTGTTGCCTTATCACAGGGAAAGGTAGCAAGAATGACTGTAAAAACTACAGGGGGAATTTGTTTAGTGTTCTTGAGAACATGTTAGGGAGAATTCTGTCTGAAACAATGTAAGAGGTGATAATGAGAAAGATTTATGAAGTTCACTGCATGAGGAAGCATACTAACCAGGTTTTTACTATTCAGCAGGTCACTGAGGAAATTATGAACAGGAATATCTAAGTATATATTTTTCTTAAGAAATACTGCAGAGTGGTAAGGCTCCAAATGCCACTTTCCTCTGTGATCTGTCTGTCTCTGTAACCACCATGCCAAACGGCTTCTGCTATTTCCCTAACAAATGTAGAATGTATGTTAGCAAGCAAGAACCCTGGTTATCCTGAATTCTTCTAATGATGAAGGCATACTATGATTAGAAGAGTTGTGTTAGCCAACCTGCTTTAGAAGCCCTCCTGGCAAATCAGTGGTCATTGTTTAGTGTCATGCCAAGGTGGTAACCCAGAATGGAAAATTAGGTGTGTGTTTAGAACAAATGTACGCTACTGAACCTCTCTTTTCTGTGCCACCCAATCCTTTCTTTGTGTGCCACCCCAGCTTTCTGACTTCTCTCCACCATTTCTCTCTTTCTTCTCCATTTGCACCTTATGCAGAATGTTTTTCTGCTAGGGTTGTGTTTCTTTTTCTGTCTCTTGTACATACCCAAAGCAATGAAGGAAATGATATCCCAGCCACATATGTATTCCTCCCACCTTTCCAGCACAAACGGACTGCCTTATAAGCACCTAGCTTTGCTTAGACAGTAAATTGATTTTCTCCGTGTTCAAGATTAAAGAGGAAAACAGCTTTTCCCTCAAAACAAGAAAGAAAAAAAGAAAGGTGTGAGCAAAAACAAGTGGTGTTACTCTGTAATTGCCAACTATTGTATCCAGCTACGAAGAATGTTATGCTGCCGCCTCTTATAAAATAGCTCTTACTTACATGAAGTTTTTGTATTCTTCTAATTCAGAATGATTGTAAAGATTCAAATGTACCTGCACACAAGCATAGTCAAAGAAACATAGAATGCAGTTACCAGTTGTATTCTTCAAAAGCCCTTCTGATTATGAATGCATTGCACAATAGATGTATTTCTTGTAGAAGGTCCTCAAATCTTTCTCAAAAGAAAGAATTTTATTATTATGTTTTCTGATCAGCCAAAAGGAAAACATTTAGGATTTAGAGAGTTTAAAACACCACTAAAATCACTCTTTTATGTGCCATTTTTTCTACAATGAGTCCAAATTATCTATAAACAAAATATAATTGATAGTGGCCCTCTCTATATGTTTCTTTCAGTCAAGGGTTAGGGAAGCTATGCTGATGGTCCTGTTTTAAAGGTGTGCAATTAGGTTTGGTATGAAGTGTGACAACTACAGGTAGAAACCATATCAATGTATATCACCCATAGGCTCCTCTGGGACATGGAACCTCTAGGATTAGGCTTCTGGATTTCAGAGAAGCCATGTCACATAAACTTGTGATTGGCAAATGTTGATATCTAATTTGTGGAAATGGAGTAGAGTTAATTGCTTGATAAGGTTTAATCTATCCATCTACATTACTTCTTAATCAAACCAATGAGTAATGCATTACTCCTATGAGTAATGCAGAAAGGAGGCAAGAGTCAAAAATATGTCAATGTGTATTTGTATGTGTGTGTGTGTATATATAATTATATATACAACTTACATACATCAGATCAGTAAACTCTGATATAGTTAAAGTTACCATAGATAATTCAAATCCAAAATCAACCAGAAGGGAAAAAAAGATACATAAATACAACATATGCGAGACCAAAATAATCATGTCCTTTTTTAAGTAGGTAAAAGCATATCTTACAAAAATATTTGCCTCTTGCAGTGGTTGGTGAGATGTTTCTGGCAGCACAAGCAAGAGAAGGAAGCCAAAAGACACAACTCAGTACAAGAATGAAAACATATATTACAACATTCTTTGTGGACTATATCACCCATCCCTGATGCTGACATTATTACAGTGGAAACCTCTACATAGAAGGGAAGTGATGATGTTATAATTGTACTGTATAGAAGTATCCTAGGAAAAATTGGCAGAGACTCATTTCAATCATGGAAAACAAATTCTATTTTCATTTAGTAGAACTTATACATGTGAGTGAAATCAGTGGCATTTTTATCCAGTAGAGGGAGGCCTCCCACTTCTTCTTAATACCTTGGTTATGGGTCTTAATTTTCCATTCTCATAACCCACCCTGGCATTTCTAATAGATTAGGCAAGCTTGTAAAAAGTAAAGTATGTTCTTTTAATTTATTTTTTTTCACTGCTTTTGATTAATGATGTACACCACCCAGACACACTTGCTGGGATGGGTAACTATAGAAATCAAATCAAATCAAATCAATCAATAAATGTTCTATTTGGGTAAAAACAAAAGGAAGGGTTCCAGTATTTTTAGCACTGTTAATTAAAACAATATTTTCTTTCACTATTAAAAGCATCATTTTATAAAGGTCTATCGTATTCTTTGAGCTATACAAGGAAAACTATAACTTCATACAACTAACAAAAAAACCAAAATCCAATGAACCAATTTCCTATGTGCAATATAGTAATCTTAGAGATATATATGTAGGATTTCTTCTTTAAAATCAAGGACTGAGTCCGAGGGCTAAAATACTTATTAACTATGTGAACTGTCACTACTTTTGATTTATGTTTTTAGCCTGACAGTTAAAACTATATAAAATATTTGCATTAAATATTTCACATTGTTTATTCTCTGTATAGTCTTCCATATTTAAGATTTATTTATTAATTTATTAATTTGATTTATATACCGCCCTTCTCCCGAAGGACTCAGGGCGGTGCACAGCATATTAAAAACAAGTAACAATAAAATACCAAAATAAAATTAATAAATACCAAAATAAAAACCCCTCTAAGACCAAATTAAAAGCCAAATATTAGTAGCTGTGTCGTAATTAAAATTATATTAAAAATCATCCCTAACTAA
>NW_015403144.1:0-3387 GCF_001527695.2 Protobothrops mucrosquamatus
CACCTTCCCAAAAGAGCTAGGCTTGAAAGATTGCTGCTGGGGCACAAAATACTAATGTTGTTGTTGTTAGTTGTGAAGTTGTGTCCGACCCATCGCGACCCCATGGACAACGTTCCTCCAGGCCTTCCTGTCCTCTACCGTCTTCTGGAGTCCATTTAAGCTCACGCCTCCTGCTTCAGTGACTCCATCCAGCCACCTCATTTTTTGTCGTCCCCTTCTTCTCTTGCCCTCCATCTTTCCCAGCATTAGGCTCTTCTCCAGTGAGTCCTTCCTTCTCATTAGGTGGCCAAAGTCCTTGAGTTTCAACTTCAGGATCTGGCCTTCTAAAGAGCAGTTGGGGTTGATCTCCTCTAGGACTGACCGGTTTGATCGCCTTGCAGTCCAGGGGACTCGCAGGAGTCTTCTCCAGCACCAGAGTTCAAAGGCCTCAATTCTTTGGTGCTCAGCGTTTCTTATGGTCCAACTTTCACAGCCATAAAAGCCAAAAGGCAAAAAAATACTAATACTAAAATACTAAAGAGGGGGTAGCAACCTTCTTGAGGAAAACCTGTAGAAGTGAGGTTTCTATCTCTGTTTACTAAACAAAGTGCAGGGGTTGCCTAGAACAAAGTAAAGCATAGAAGGCCAACAGAACAGCAGTGCTTGAATCAGAACAGACTGGAAATATTTCTTTCGATTTGGAAAAAGGAAAGCCGGGTGGAAGTCATATCATCCAAAAGTTGTTGGTGGCCTGAATCTGCATAGATATGCCTATAGACACGCTGCCTAACTGGAATGGGAGCCTTCAAAAACGTTCAAATGTTTCTCAAGGAAATTGCTCCAACAAAAGGGAATTTTATTTATTTGCTTATTAAATTTATGTGCCACCCATTTCACAGTTTGGGTGACTCTAGGCCAGGGGTAGGCAACCTTGGCTCTTTTATGTCTGGTGCACTTCAACTCCCAGAATTCCTGAGCCAGCATGGCTCAGCTTGGAAACCTCTCCCTTTCCCCTCAGCATGGCTGGCTCAGGAATTCTGGGAGTTGAAGTCCACGAGTCATGAGGGGGCCATAGTTCCCCCATGCTGGCTCAGGAATTCTGGGAGTTGAAGTCCACGAGTCATGAGGGGGCCATAGTTCCCCCATGCTGGCTCAGGAATTCTGGGAGTTGAAGTCCACGAGTCATAAAAGAGCCAAGGTGGCTTACCCCTGGTCTAGGCATAAGGAATGCAAAGGTGAGAAAGACTAGTTGAAATGTATTCTTTAATATAAAAGGAAAACATAGATTCTGAAATAAAATGTAACTGTATGACATTTTATTTATTTAAAAACCATTAAGGAGAGATTTTTTTTAAAAAAAAAAACCTTTATTTACTTCCTGAAACCTAAGGGGATGAACAATCATTTTCTCCCTGTTAAGCAGCTGAAAAATAAGCTGTCTTTGTGTGAAGAAGAAACAACAATATTCAAGAAGAATGGGAGGCCCTGGAGTGCTACTAAATTTGCCTCCAGAAACAAGAACTGTTCTCTCATCTCATGACATCTCTTCCAGCAAATTCTGCACTGAATGCTGATGTGGGAGAAACTGTCTTATGGATCAGCGGAAAATACGAATCCAGTCATTATTTTCCTCCGAGTAGCCATTTTAAAATATATACTTAGTTTTAGGTGTATCTCTTCTTGCTGATGTAGCATCACTGCTTCCTGAGCTGTGCTCATTACCAGTTGGATTCCTGATGCAATTCAAGGTATTGCAAACTGTATAACAATGACAAGCAGCCTGGATACTTATGGGGTTTTCTTCTCCTCAGTAAGATCCAGTGAGGCCCGTCTTACTCCAGGTCCCTTCAGAAAAGCAGTGTCATCTTCAGGACCCCCGAGAGAAGCCTTTTGTAGGAGAATACCAGGCTGAGCCCCAGGGAGGGTCAAACATGTCTTCAGTCATGAATCCATTCACATCCACAAGAGATCTAAGTTCAGCCCATCTTAAATTCCATTGGTTCTTATCTACCACCAATACGCTTGGACCATTAGTAGTTCACATTGTTGTACAGAGCTTAAGCTTGCAATAAATCTTTATGTCCATTTGAACTGCCTGGTGGTTCTGATTTCCCTGGCACTTGACACCTTTTCTGTGGTTGGCTATGTTGCCTAACATTCCCCTAAAGCAGGGGTCTTCAAACTTGGCCCTTTTATGACTTGTGGACTTCAACTCCCAGAATTTCTCAGCCAGCATGTTATGACTTGTGGACTTCAACTCCCAGAATTCCTCAGCCAGCATGTTATTCAACTTTGGCAATGTTGAGATGTGTGAATTTCAACTCTCAGAATTCTGGGAATTCTGGGAACTGAATTCCACCCATCTTAACCTTATCAAGGTTGAGAAACAGGGCCATATAATGCTGATCTTGCTGTGTTTCTAAAAAGCCTTAAGGTCCAGCAGGTTCTAGACAGATGGGTTGAGATACCGCTCCCTAATACATGTCTTTAGTGATCTTGTGGGTGGTTTCATTATTTTCTTTGATATGGATGCTTGATCATTCTTCATAATAAGTTATTATTTTCAGGTTTTGGGGGGATGGTTTGTGCACCACCTGGCAATGAGATTGAAGCAGCCACTCATCTCATTCCAACAATTAAATGAATATCCCTTGATTATTTTGATTCAATCTATTGTACTTGCAGATGCAGAAATGTATTCATTGATTCTAAGAACATTACGAGAGCCAAACTGGATCAGACCAGGAGCTCATCTAGCCCAGTATTTTGTGTCAGGTAGTGACCAATAGGATATACCGCATTTGGGAAATTCAGAAAGCTGGACTGGTTGCTACTATCTCTTTCCTGCAATCAGGTGCCAGCAAACAGCCACTAAAATTAGTACTGTTAGTACTGTTGACAGACTGTGCCTCCATGAATTTGTTCAGTCCTCTTTTAACATGGCTACGGTTACTCCTACTAGTGGAAGCAGGTTTCTCTGTTTAACTGTGATGTGAGTAAAAAACACAATTTGCTTCTTTTTGATTTGGAATCTCGTTGCATTGTATTTTATGGGATGACCCTGAGTTCAAGCATTGTGAGAAGAGAAAAAGCTTCTATTCACTTATTTATTCTCTGTGTGATTTTTTTTTATATATCTCTGTTGCAGCTCTTCCTGTTGTCTTTCATTCTTTGCTAAAAAGTCTGATAGCATGGAAAGGTAGAATGAATGCTGTGATACCATTCTCGTTCGGTTTTTCTAATAATTAGTCAATGTGACTGTGGATGTTCCTTTGAAAATGTTGTTAGAGAAATATCCAACACAGGCATGTCGGTACATTTTAAATTGCTCTTCTGTGATAACACTGGAAGTATTTTATATTTATATTGTCTGTTATCTGGGGTATTTTAAAGAAAAGGTCATAGTTG
>NW_015403145.1:0-3387 GCF_001527695.2 Protobothrops mucrosquamatus
TATTTTTCCTGCCTCCAGCACTGAGCAATTAGGCTCTAACAGTAAGAACATAAGGGTTGCACTGGATCAATAGGCCAATCTCACCACCTATTCCTTTCACAGAGACCAACTTGATGCTTTTGTGAAGCTCACTAATAAAACAGAATGAAATAATGCTTTCTCACTAGTGTTTCCCAGCAACTAATACTGAAATGATTATGACCTCTGAATTTGAAGCTTTTCTTTTTCTTTTTCTTTTTTCTTTTCTTTTCTTTTCTTTTTTTTTTTTTTGAGTAAGGCATCCATTTTCTAAAACAGAACTGAGGAATTAAAACTTCCCAGTTTCTATAGGGCTGCAAAAAAGATATCTGGTGACGTAGTAGTATCACCAGAAGAGCCATGCTGCATTTCTTTTACCTGCTTTTGTTTGTTTCTTTTTGAGGGAGACTAAGAGAACGGGAATGGGAATAGAAGGTTCTAGAAATCAAATTGCTACCCTTTCCACCAATAAACCCACCAGCTCCTCCTACTCAAAAGTGTGTTTTTAAAATTCAGAACTTTACTGTTAAGTTTTGATGGAAATAGTCTTGGGAGTTTCAGGATATGAGTAAGGTATAATCATTACATGTGGCCATAGACCCTCAGTTGCCCATCTCTAATCTAAAGGAATCTAAAGTCAGAGCTTCCTCAACACTGCCTATTAATTGTGTGGCTATCCTCTTGGGGATGGTGATAGTGTTTGACCTGCAATTTACATTCAAGCTATACTATTATAGCCGCCCAGAGTCATTGGATATGAGATGGGCGGCAAATAAAGTTCGTAAACAAACAAATTGTGATGTTGAGCCCAACACGATTAATCTCAAGAATTTTCACTCTCCATTTTGTTTCCTTTTTATTGTCCCCCCCCCCTTTTAAAAAAAATTCTGACATATGCTGGATTTTCTGCACATTTTCCCTGTGACATTTAAATAAAGTTCGACAGTATTGGGATTGTGTTTGTGGTCAGTGAAACACTTACTGTATATGTCTTACTATATCTTGTGTGCTGTATAAATGTGTCCTATCCTGTAGAAAGGGATTCAGGTCCATCCTTAGAAGTGAAAAAATGTTGCTTCTTTTCTATTACGACAATTGATATTACCTCCGTTTACACAGTATGTCTTTTGGGATGCCTCCCTGATTAAATTCTCCACTTCAGGGTCACTCCTAATATTTTGGGCAGGTGGACAATAGCATGCCCACAGCATAAAACAATTTGGAGAATTTGATAGCATAACTAACAATAATTCCATGGGGGTAGTTTTTTCCTTTTGAGAAATTTGCTTTATTGGTCACCATGCTTTCTTTGACACAGAGGTATACCATTTCTAGCAAGCAGTTCCCAGTTTTTTCACAGTTTGTATCCAATGATGACCTTCTATTACTGGTTTTCTTCGTTTCTTTATGCCTGCATTTCTTTATGTCTGCTATACTCCACAAAAGATTATCTCACAAAATAGTCTTTTACAGTATGTTACAGGAGACCTTCCATTTCTGCTTCAACACACAACATCAGTTACCTATGTAGAAATCATTAAAACAAACGGCCCACTCACCCATTTCTTGTTTTCTCCTTGAAGGTACTTAAAATTGCAAAATGCCATTATTATAGTGGCAGTGTTAGTGTTGTTGTTGATCATAACACATAGTATTTAGCTTATTACTGCCATGATAGTTATTTTATCACCCATGATATCACTGACTGAAGGCAAGTGAAAAATGTTTTGGTGAAAACCTGAACTCTGCTTGTGAATGATCATTGTTATTTACATGTATGTTTGCCATTCACTTACTGATGACTGTTTAGATTTTCTTTACATCCTTGTACTTTACAGATCTACTAATATGACATTGCAACAAGCATTTGGGAACAATTTGAAACTTCTAGCATTAGTATAAAAACACTAATATGGGATTGTTCTCCAAATATTTTTGCTGCTTGACTTTCCTTTGGGCTCTTTGGCTATTGCATTCTGCTATTAGTTTATGTCCTATTTTTGACCTATCATCTTTTGGGGAAACAAAAAAAAATACTGTCATCTCTTCAGAATAGTAACATCATCAAACAACATCTCTCTATCCCGGGTCCTTGGGAAAAACTCAATAAGTGGATAAAAATACTAAATCCAATCTAAATATCTGTTTGACTGTGTGATAAACCATAATAATTGCTATTGTTTTTGTTTATTAAATGTATAAGTAGTCTTTAGGTCTTCAGATTCATTGAATTCTCCCCCAAATTGGCTTAACAATTTTTTGATGGTAAGTTCAAGCAGTTTTGTTCCATTTGAATAAAACGGGCTCTTTCCCTTTTCACTGAGTTTCTCCCTAAAATGTTCCAAATTAATCTCCACTATGTGCTCCACTATGTGTTGAGGACCAGCAGTCCTCAACCTTTCTGGCTCCATGGACTAGCAGTGGCGTTGTAGTACATGGCGGTGGGGGGGAGGGGCTGGTTTCATGAGCACAAAATCTAGATCTTGTGCAAATTAAGGTTTGCATGCTTGCCTGCTGCTTGCATGGACCATTTCCCAACAGGCTGTGGACCGGTACCAGTCCACAGACTGGGAGTTGGGGACCCCTGTGCTACGCCAATATTTTATCCAATCTTTAAAACCTCTTAGTTCTAAATGGATAGCAGTTAGAGAAAGCTGCACTAGAAATTCTAGCTTCCAACTTTGGATCTGGTTCCCAAGACTTCCTATTTCCTCATCGTGCCCAATCTTCTTTATGACTTCAGTGTCTACTTTAAATATCTAACAGTGTCTACTCTAAATATATAAATATCTAACAGTCTGATTGAAAAGTCCAATCAGACTGAAAAACATATATGGGGGGGGGGGATATCCTATATCATCTTTGTTCATTTATATCCAGAAAAAGAGAAAGAGTCAAAAAGATCAAGAAAAGTTTAGGATAAGGGAAAGAAATCATTTATGTGAATTTTGCATGCTGCTTTTCCTATGCTTATATGCTTCTTATCCTGGTCAATTGAAGTTTTCTCAAACTAAAAAAAATCACAAGGTGTCTCAAGTCAGGTCAGGGAAGTGCTTCTCTCTTCAGATTCTGAACCTTGTGGGCTGCAGCCCGCCAGGAGTGACTCCATCCTATGGGTTCAAAAATACTACTTCCAAATATATATTTTTTCTCTCTTTGCTTCTGCTGCTTTTGTCACTGACTGGGTAGAACTTATCCCCTTCAAGCATGTGCTGGGGCAAGAGAACTGGAGAGGAAGCAAATTATTACAAACAACTTTCCCTGAGTGAGTTCATTTACGTTCCCAGGCATGTAGCTGGCAACAGCCTCCAGGCCTCACTCCTTTGCCCCCCCCCTGCCTTCCCTCGGCCTCTCCCCCTTCCTTCTCTC
>NW_015403146.1:0-3386 GCF_001527695.2 Protobothrops mucrosquamatus
CACTAACTGCCACTTAACCTCTATTTATACAGATCATTGCTAGGCGGCGGCCAATAGAATTAAAGCAGTATTTCCCGCTTAAACACAAACTAACATGTAGACAGACAGTCTGGAGTTTAAACAGACACAGCCGTTTGACCGTTTCCAACAGTTTCCAAGTAATTCACATCAATACATAACACAAAAGTTGTAAAAAAACGAATTTAGACAGAATTGAGGTTTTTTTTTTTCTTCCTAATTTCTTTGGGTCTATCGCTTCCCTCCGGAAAAAAAAAACTCTGTTTAAACCAGTGGTTCTCAACCTGTGGGTCGGGACCCCATTTGGGGTCGATCGACCATTTCACGGGGGTCGCCAAGCAAGGCTGTCCGCCATTTTTTTTCCCCTTTTCCGGCGGGTGCCTTACCTCCCTTGGGCTGGGCCAGCTGGTGGTCGGCCTGCTCCGTCTCTGCCGCTTGCCAGATACGCCTCGGCCGGCGCAGGAGGTGGAACCATGCATGCGCGGCGCTCCCGGGCAGGGAAAGTCCTCGACTTACGACCGGTTGGGTAGTCCTCGACTTACGACCGGTTTAGTCCTCGACGTACGACCGGTTTAGTCCTCAACTTACGACCGGTTGGGGTCGCGGCATTAAAAAGGTTGAGAACCACTGGTTTAAACTCTCAGTGCAATAGCACGTATCTCTTTGAAGTTTCGCAAATCTACCTTGGGTAGATTTGACAATCCTCCAGCTTGGCGATTCGTCTTCTCTACCAGGAGGGGGGCGGGACTCATCGGTGAATGGACACGGTCTGACCTGTGGGCAGATTCGACTTCAGGTTCCTTTTGAAGTGAAAGATGCACAGACGATGGAAACCGTGACTAAATCACCAAATCTTCCACCCATTTGAGAATATCAAATTAATTTGATTCAAGGCTTTTACTTCTGAGTAGACAGAAAACTTTTGTCTCAAACACCCTAGAAATAACTTAGAAATAAGGATAAATTTCCTAATAATGAGAACAATCAATCAGTGGAACAGCTGGCCTTCAGAAGTTGTGGGTGCTTCATCACTGGAGGCTAAGAAGAGACGACAGCCACTTATCTGGAATGGTACAGGGTCTACTGCTTGAGCAGGGGGTTGGACTAGATGACCTCCAAGGTCCCTTCCAACTCTTGTTATTCTGTATTCTGACCCAGGCAGTAACCACACAAATGCACAACTGCTCTCACAAAGTATAGGTTCTCCTGTTTGTGCAGGAGGTTGGACTAGAAAATCTCCAAGGTCCTTTCCAACTCTATCATTTTGTTAAGTCTCTTAGCTGCCATCTACACAGTCTCAACACAACCGTGTGCATCTATACAATTGCTTTCCACCAAGTAAAAGCCTAAGGCAACTTTTATGTAATTAAAAGGGACCATAAAGCACCAACGCGTCGAAGACTAGCCACCTGTTTTGAAATGGTATAAGAGTCTCCTGCTTGAGCAGGGGGTTGGACTAGATGACCTCCAAGGTCCCTTCCGGCTCTGTTCTGACTAATTAAAGTCCCTTCGCTGCCATCTCCTGGCTGCCGTGCAGGAACCAGCAAAATTTGCGATTGAGATCCGGAAGTAGATATACATCTCCTCCTCTATATTCCTCTACAGCCGGGACCGCCCCACGACCTTCCTGATTGGCGGAGGCGGAGTTCTGAGCGGCGGAGTCACGCGCGCGGCATCCCGGCAAAGGGCGGAGCGCGAGCAAAGCTTCCGCGCGGGCGATGGGGCTGCTGAGCATCTTGAAGAAGATGCGACAGAAGGAGCGGGAGCTGCGCCTGCTGATGCTGTATCCTTCCGCGAGGAAAAGGAGGACTGGAGGAGTGGGGGGAAACCGGGAATAGGCGGCGGGTGGGTCGAGTTGGGAAAGGCGGGGGAAGCCTTGACTTTGCATCCCAGGAAAGAGGAGCTTGCTTTGGGGCTGCGCTCCCTCCCCAGGCAGCGTTTCCATCCCGCAACTTGCCTGGCCAAGAGTGCCCTTGAGCATGGGCAGAGTGCTTGGGGCTCAATCCCTGCCTGCTCTGTGCTTCCCAGGCAAGGCACAGCCCTTTACGTTTAGGGGCACAGAAAATGCTTTGGCGGGACTTGGCAGCAGTGGCTAGGGATTCAAATGCCTTTCCCTCCTCTGCGGTTTTCCTTTGCCAGCAGCTTGGCACCTTCCTCTAATGCAGTGGTTCTCAACCTGTGGGTCGGGACCCCATTTGGGGTCGATCGATCATTTCACAGGGGTCGCCAAGCAAGGCTGTCCACCATTTTTTTTGTCCGCCATTTTTTCCCCCTTTTCCGGCGGGTGCCTTACCTCCCTTGGGCTGGGCCAGCTGGTGGTCGGCCTGCTCCGTCTCTGCCGCTTGCCAGCTATGTCTCGGCTGGCGCAGGGAGCGGAACCACGCATGCGTGGCGCTCCCGGGCAGGGAAAGTCCTCGACTTACGACCGGTTGGGTAGTCCTCGACTTACGACCAGTTTAGTCCTCGACTTACGACCGGTTTAGTCCTTGACTTACGACCGGTTGGGGTCACGGCATTAAAAAGGTTGAGAACCACTGCTCTAATGCTGTCCTGCTTTTAACACTGTTGCTTACGATCCTTGACTCGGGCCGCCCTGAGGGGCCTGGACAATGCCGGCAAAACCACCATCTTGAAAAAGTTCAATGGAGACGAGATTGACACCATCTCGCCCACGCTGGGCTTCAACATCAAGACCCTGGAGCATCGCGGGTGAGGATCCCCCCACCCCGTCCTTCTCCTGGATTCCCCCTCCCCGGCCTGGCTCTCCCACCTCTGCCTTGCCTCTCTTTCTCTCTCCCCCGCAGGTTCAAGCTGAATATCTGGGACGTGGGGGGCCAGAAGTCCCTGCGCTCCTACTGGCGCAACTATTTTGAGAGCACCGATGGGCTCATCTGGGTGGTGGATAGCGCCGACCATCAGCGGCTGGAGGACTGCAAGAAGGAGCTGGAGACCCTCCTGGTGGAAGAGGTGGGCTGCCTCGCTGGAGAAAGGGAGGGGCGGCCTCCTCTGGAATGGGATCTTGGAGACATCCATTCCCAGAATTCCTGGGTAGGGAGAGAGGATTCTGGGAATCCTGTGGCTGATTCCCCAAACATCTGAAGCAGTGGACTTCAACTCCCAGAATTCCTTGACTCCTAGTCACTTCATATATATAAATGTGTAATTTATATTTATAACCAGTCTTGTCCCGCCTTAATCATGAAAGCTGTCAGGGTGACTTTGGGCCAATCACCAGGAGATGGTGAGTTCTAGTCCCGCCTTAATCAGGAAAGCTCCCTGGGGGACTATGGGCCAGTTACTCGCTCTCAGCCCAATCCACCTCACTGGGTGGTTGTTGTGGGGAAAATAGGAGGAAGAAATGTTGGATA
>NW_015403147.1:0-3385 GCF_001527695.2 Protobothrops mucrosquamatus
GATTAAGTTTTACAAGCTTTGAAGGATCTGCTTGAACTTGAGAAGGAACATCTTGATGGATCCAATCACCACACTTCTTTCAAATAAGCTGGACAATCATTTATCAGGAATGCTGTGGCTTTGAGATTTTTATACCCATCTGGAGGGCTGAATGAATTGGACAAGAATCAGGACTGGCCCAAAATATATGGATGTCTAACGAGAAGGGCAAAATCTCTTATTCTAATTCTCTATATAAAGAAAAATTGGACCATCAATAGAACGGGCTGGAGGCACAATTGTCAGTGGGGGTTCCAATCCATTTAAAGAGTACTGTAGGAGAAAAGCAGGCAGAGCTGGGGGAGGCGGAGACAAATGTGTCATCAGCCTCGAGTTATTGGGTTCCCACACACAATCCAAGTCCAATTCTTCCTGAATTTCGTTGACTCTTACCTGGCACAAATTTAGTGTTGAACTTTAGTTGACCAGATTCTTGTGTACAGGCTGGAATAAATCTTCTATGCTGCAACCTAACTGGTAGATCTGATTTTTTGCACCTGATACTGTAAATAGTTGGCTAAGGAAAGCTGCTATTGGTAGGGCTGATGTCCACTGCGACTGGTGGGGCTGATGGAGCAAAGGCCACCTAGGTTACTGAAGATGGAGCTAAATTTAAAAGGAGTCTCCTACATACTGCCCCTGGTACTATAAGTAAATGTCAAGGTAATGATTTAACAGCTAACCAGCTTATGTAATGTGAGATGTTTGATGTAATGTTGGGAATGACTTAGCAGGGTCTATGTCCCTTTAAGAGCCAGCAGGGTCTGTTTCTCTTTAAGAGCCTTTGTATAAAAGGAAGACTCTGCTGCTGTGTTCTCTCTCTTCCGTTTCCTGTTGTAATTGTGGTTTGTTGGATCCTGCTGTATTAACACTTGTATACATATTGTTCCTGGTGTATGATATTGTAGATCAGGGGTGTCAAACTGCCGGCATCATAGTGAAACCGCACCCACTCCATTGCTGGCAATGGCAAAAAAGTTGTGACATGTCATATGACATTGCGAGTTTGACATCCCTGTTGTAGATAGGGTAAGATAAACCACCATTTAATATAGACCACTGTTTACTGTGTTTACTCCTGGGTTATCTCAGTGCAATAAGACTGATGACTTGGAGTCAACCTCAGGTCCTGGTGATGCCATGCAGTTTTCTTGGCAACAGAATGAAATTGGTTTACCGTAACCTTTTGGGGGATGTTTTTCAGCTTCTTAGCTTAGCCCACAGCCCATGTCTATCTGTTGATTTCCCATCCTGAGTCTTAACCAGTCCTAAGGTTTACTTAGTTTCTGAATCCAGACATAGTCAGCAACATGCTATTGCCTATTTAAACGTTGGTTGCTACTGCAGAATAGCCACAAAAACACGCAATCATGAAACATGTATAATTGTATATGTAAAGCTGAGGTTATATACCAGTTCAGTATCTGATTTTTTTCTCTCACATAAATGGTGCTATGTTTCAATAACGAGATGATTCAAACATTGGTATCTGAATATAGATCTTCTTAACATTCATAATTTAAGGGGGGGCGGTGGGGGGAATCGAAGGAGAGAAACAAAACTGAGAACATGACGTGTAAAATTCTGCAGCCCGAAGCCCCAGTCCTACAATGGGTAAGTTGGTTTTTGTAACTTATGAGCTCGTTATGCAGACAATTGGATTGACAGTTAGAACAATTAACCAGTGGAACCACCTGCCTCCAGAAGCGGTGAATGCGCCAACACTGGAAGTTTTTAAGAAGAGACTGGACAGCCATTTGTCCGAAATGGTATAGGGTTTCCTGCCTGAGCAGGAGGTTGGACTAGATGGCCTCCAAGGTCCCTTCCAACTTTATCATCATTATTATTATTATAATTGTTTTCACAATTTTTCTATTGTGAATGTTTACTAATTATAGCAGCTTCCGACAGTACCCCGTCCCCTGTTCCAAAAATTGCTTCTGGTTGCTCAGCCAAAACAGTTCGTGTGTTTTTCGTTCTTTTGACAACCATAAAGGTTGGAAACTTGCCTTTTTTAAAAAAAATAAAAATCTACAGTTGGGATATTTAACTCGGCAACCATAGTCATAAACCTCTTGGCAGAATTAGAACTTTTGGAATGAGGTGGATTATAAATTCAATAAAAGTCCATAAACTTTTTTCCCCTCCCCCAAAAAATGAATTCTTCTATGCTTGGCCAGGGCTACCAGTTCCGTAGCTTTGCCTCTAAAATCACTACAAAAAAGCATAGGCTATCTACGGAGGGGAGTCAAGTGGAGATGAGAAACATCTGAAAAACTCAAAACTCGATCCCTAAATCCCCAAGTTTCTTGTGCTGTTATGCTCTGGGTCATTTTTGCTGATGGCTATTATCTTGGTTTGACTAGTGGTAACCTTCAGGGGTACAAAGCTGTTATTAACACATTGTCCATCACTAAATGTTTACTCCCCAAGTGACAGCTTGCACATCTGGACATTGTGCAGTGTTTGATCTGAGATGCCAGATGCAGCCCTCTGGGAACAGTGGCAACAGCAGACTCTGGCTGAACAGTTCAAAGGATGGATTCTTAAAGGCTCTTCTGATATCTTAATTAGAAATCTTTCTTTCTTTCTTTCTTTCTTTCTTTCTTTCTTTCTTTCTTTCTTTCTTTCTTTCCTTTCCTTTCCTTTCCTTTCCTTTTCTTCCTCTCTCCCTCCCGTCCTCTGCCTTCTCCTCTCCTCTCCTCTCTCCTCTTCTCCTGTCTTCTTTCTCTTCTCTTCTCTTCTCTTCTCTTCTCTTCTCTTCTCTTCTCTTCTCTTCTCTTCCCTTCTCTCTCTTTCTCTCCTCTGTGCTTCTCCTCTCTTCCCTTCCCTTCCCCTCCTCTCCTCTCCTTTCTCTCCTTTCTCTCCTCTCCTCTCCTTCTTCCTCTCCTTTTTCTCCTCTCCTACTTCCTCTCCTCTCCTCTCTTCTCCTCTCTTTCTTCTCCTCTCCTCCCTTCCCTTCTCCTCTCCTCACCTTCTTCTCCTCTCTTCCCTTCCCTTCCCCTCCTCTCCCCTCCTCTCCTCTCCACTCCTCTCCTCTCCTCCTGTCTTCTTTCTCTTCTCTTCCCTTCTCTCTCTTTCTCTCCTCTGTGTTTTTCCTTTCCTTTCCTTTCCTTTCCTTTCCTTTCCTTTCTTTTCCTTTCCTTTCCTTTCTTTTCCTTTCCTTTCCTTTCCTTTCCTTTTCTTTCCTTTCCTTTCCTTTCCTTTCCTTTCCTTTCTTTTCCTTTCCTTTCCTTTCCTTTCTTTTCCTTTCCTTTCCTTTCTTTTCTTTTCCTTTCCTTTCCTTTCCTTTCCTTTCTTTTCCTTTCCTTTCCTTTCCTTTCCTTTCCTTTCCTTTCCTTTCCTT
>NW_015403148.1:0-3385 GCF_001527695.2 Protobothrops mucrosquamatus
AGCTCTGCCCCTCCTCACAAGGAATACTTGGATTGTTGCTGCTGCTGGCATTCTCAGACATTCTCTCAGCACTTCATCTGGTTGTCATCTTACAATGTACACCTGAATGCTCCAGGTTTCATCCAGTACAGTGACTTTGACATTCACCAGATCCTTCTCATCCTCTTTCTGGGTAGTGTAGAGCCTCTGGGTGTTGGACTTGGGGTGGTAACCTCCATACATTGTGAGAAGCTTCTGAGTCTTCACATCAACAACTTCCATGTCCTCCTTTGGGCAACTCAGTATACCAGCAGGGTATCTGAGGACTGGCAGTGCATATATGTTGATGATATGGATTTTATTTTTCCCATTGAATTTGGTCTTTAGAATCTGTTTTATCTTTGAGTGGTACTTAAATGTTGTGTCTTCCTTGTTTCATCATGGTCCCAATTGAAAGCCACCCAGAATCCCTGTGGAGCCAGGTGGCAACAAGGCAAAGGAAAGCAAACAAATTTATAGGACATTCCTGCTTCTTCACGATAAACAATAAAATGTTGGAATTCTTTTGGAAGTGTGATATTTGAAATAAATAGGAGCCATTGATCTAAAATGAACTTCAGAAGTGAGCAGAAAAATGTGCCCTGACACAAGTGTGACACTGAGTGGGGGATTAACAGAGTACAATGTTGTGTTTTTCTGCATATGGCATATTCCTGGCTATGGGACAACTGGTGGTGCATATAAATGCAAAGATAGCCTGTCTACTATGTCTTGCACATAGGAGCAGCTCAGAAAGCCTGGTCACAAGTTACCAATCTTTATCTTTTAAAAGCAATTATTGAAGAAGCAATTTGTACATTAATTGTACTTCAACCCCTGCATTATAAGGAACCTGAATCAAAGCCTTTGTATTTCATCAATACTGGGTACAGCCTTATGGTCACATTAAAGTGTTTTCCACCAGTCCTTCAGCTGGCATAAAAGTAGGCTAAAATAAAATTTTCTGCCCTGATTTCTTATTCCTATCCTGTTACATAACAAGGCTAGCAACTGGGGCTTTTCTAAAAGATTTAACACAGGACAAGTGAAGAAAAGAAACTGATACTTTCCTCTGGTTCGTTTTCTCTCTCACTAAATGTTCCCTGCCAGCTGTAAAGCAAGCAATTATTTGAATGCAATGTTTAGTCACTTGTTAAGTTGCCCAACTAACAGTTTGAAGATAGGACAACATTCTGAGCCAGTGACCTGTTGGTTGGGCTATTTCTGCAGATGGATTTAATGTTTTCTGAAAGAACACTAAACTTGTGTCTAAACAGTATGATTCACAGGTTGGAGGTACAGAAAATGTATTCAAAGTAAGAAGGAGAAGTCATAAATTTCTTATAAATACTTTCTATCTTCAACCAGCAATACAAAGTATTTGCAGTGACTTTATTTCTGTCCTTGTGGCTAAAAATATAAGGATGGCTGTAGAACTAGAATGGTGCCTTAAAAAGGGGAACCTGAAACTGCTTGTTGGTCAAAGCAGTTGCATACATGCATTGATGACAGAAACAATAATATGGGGCTGGTGGAAGCTGGCTGTCTTTCCCAGTTTAAATCAATATTTTGTAAAGCACAGGACTAGCACTCTCTCTTATTTAATCCTCTCAAACACAAGTCTACAGTTCCTTCAAAAGAGACCACATTCATAATGAGACTTCACTTCACAAATTCTCAGTCAGACATTGCATAGCAGTGCCAGTCTCACTAGCCACACAAGCCAAATTGATCATAGAGGGCAGCGTCCATAACCTGAAATGAAGAATAGGAAGTGATTGCAGTAGCCTAATGTGGCCAGTAGAAGAGCAGAATCCATCTCTGTGTTAGTAATCACATCATTAATGAAAGTTTGTATCCTTTGTATCCATGTCAATAATGTTATCAAGGGAAGAGAGAGAAATATAACTAGAATAGCTAAATACACACTTAAGCTGTCTCAGCTGTGGGCTGAGAATAAGATAAAGGCAACCTGACATACAAATTAGTTACAGAACATATTCATGACATAATTAGGAGGACATGAGGATAAGCCTTAAATAATGTTTAAGGGAAGCAGAGGGTCAAAAAGAACTCATTATACTGAAAATAATGAAATAGATCCTATACTATTGCGAGCCACAGAGTATCTCCAACTGGGGCAGCATATGAATACTGTACAATAAATAAAATAAAAATCATGATCAGGTCCAGTCCAATCCTGTACAGTTTGACTCTGAAAGTCCAATAAAATGAAGTCTATGGCCTTTAGGGAGATTATATGCTAACTGGATTTATCCTTCCAAAGTCAAAAGGCAAGCCCTGGCATCATAAGCAAAACATATACATACACACATAGGTTGTCCTCAATTTATGACTGTTCATTTAACCATGGTTCAAATTTACAATGACCTCAGAAAAAGTCTCAAAGTTATGACTGTCACACTACCCCATAATCATATGATCACAATTCATGTGTTTGACAACTGGCTCACATTTATGAGAATTGCAACATCTTGCAGTCATGTGATTATGATTTGCAACCTTCCCAGCCAGCTTCTGACAAGAAAAGTCAATTGGCTAAGCCAGATTCATTTAACAACCACAATAATTTGCTTAATGACCAAGATAAAAATGGTCATAAATTGGATACAGTCACCTGATAATGGGCTTTACAACTGCATCAATTTACAATGGAAATTCCTATCCTAACTATATTCATAGGTCAAGGATTGCCTGTAAATGTTGATCCTTCTTCATTTCCAGCTATTAGTTTAGCACAAGGAGAGCACTGAAGAAGTTAGGTTGAACTGTTACTCTCTCAATGGAGCATGTAAGAGTTGTACCTTTCTGTGCTCAGCATAAATGCAATATAAATGGGATGGGAGATTGTACAGTTTTAATTTGTTTGGGTCAATTTAAAATAACCCATAGGCTAGCCAACCAAATGATGGCACAAAGTACCTCATGATTACAAATCTCATATTGTTTTTTTTCCTCAGCATATACTATAGAATTCATCACCCTTAATTGCCTTAACAATATAAATGCCAACTGGGAGGGATGTTCTGCTTATCACTAGGGTTTTCAGCTAAAACATATTCAATGAGATCTCCATTTCAGCTAATTTACAAGCCTGGGGGGCAGGGGGGGGGGAGAATATGAAACTGGCAGAAAAGATGCACACAGTTTTCCCCCTCCCAGATGTGAATAATCCTATGCAAAATGCTTTCTGGCTCATGTAGTTTCTCTAATAAACCAGATGTCCTGTGAATAAGTCCTTGGGGCCTAATATGCTAATATTGATGGTTCTGATGATCACTGAACCTTGCTTTTCTCTAATAGCATCTACCTTCATTAGCTTCTATTATCTCTATATGAAATCAGA
>NW_015403149.1:0-3385 GCF_001527695.2 Protobothrops mucrosquamatus
AATTTAGAATCAGTGCTTACCTGGAAATTATGATTTTGCTAGGGCAAGAAGCCTGAATGACACTGGGTATTACATTGGAATAAGGGCACAGAACCGAATAGGGAAGGACCAGTCTATGCAGCTGCTGTCCTTCAGAGTCTCATAAGCATGGAATACAGAGCTTCTGTTCTAATCTGGTGACTCCTCATAGTCTCTGATGCTTTGTAATGGTTGGAACCCCAAAGGTCTTGCAAAATCCAGATTCGTATGGTAGAAGCAGGGCATTACTTCTGTAGTTTTTATACAATTGCTATCTTGAGAGCCAGACCGCCACTTCAAACATTCACTACCTAGATAGAACATTTGTCTGTTGATAGCTCTACAAAGAAAATGATCTGCAAAATGCTAATGAATACTGTATGTGGTAGAGCTTTTCTAAAACAAACATGAAGTAGGAGAATGGAGTCCTGCTTTTTTTCCCCAACAGTGCAGAATTGAACCTTGTAATAACTTCATGCATTAGATTGAGTGCAGATATAGCACAGCACAGTCAGCATTAGGACATCCGCCAGACATTTAAAGGCAGCTCAACTCTTAAAACATAATTTTAACAAAATAAAAAGCCAAGATCGTATACAAGAAACTTTCTTTTCATAAGAAAGCTCCCACCACAAAGAACTACAGAAATCTAGAAAGGTTTTGGCACGCCTGTGAAATTTTAACAACAATTTTAACAATTTTAACTTGGGGAGCCATCTTTTGAGTCAGCTCTGCTGGATCATAATAAAAAAATCTACAGCTGTTTATTGAAATCATCTCGCCTGCAGCCTGTACTGAAAAGCATGGGAAGCAAAGGGAGGCTTTTATTGTATTTTGGTTTATTAAATAGTAAATATGCATCTACTTCTGAAGAAGAAATCTGGTGCTTTTTACTGACACTCCGGGGTTTCTTTCCATTCTTAGGACATTTCCATTGTCCCTCAGACAATTCCTGTGGCAACTGTTTGTCATCCAGATATGTTCACCAGATCTGGGCTGCAAAGGCTAGATCAGGGCTTTTCAACCTTTTCACCCATTGTACCACTTTTAGGATATGGCAACATCTGAGTACCACCAGTCGCCTAGCAAGGTGTCAAAAACTTGATGACCAAAAAAAGGAAAAAAGTGATGAAGTACAGGTAGTCTTCGACTTACAACAGTTCGCTTAGTGACTGTTTGAAGTTACAATGGCACTGAAAAAAGTGTCCCACAAGCCACAGCCGAGCAAGACACCTGCCTGCCCACCAGGCGGCGCTCTTCCTCCTGTTCGAGGTTTCCATTGTGAGCATTTCTGTTGAGGATTGGCAGCGGGGGTGGGGTGGGGTGTGTGTGGTTTTTATTCCCCCCCCCCATCTGCTGGGTGGTTGCAGCAGGTTTTGGTCACTTCACATGACCCTGGGACACTGTGACTGTCATAAATATGAATCAGTTGCCAAGCATCTGAATATAAATCACAAGACCCTGGAGATGTTGCAACATTCCAGCTGATCGGTGCTTCTTCTGGGCTCAGCAGAAGTGCCAGGATCAGTGCTGCTTTCCAGCTGGAGCCTGGCATTTATCCTGGCTCTTCTACTGAGCCCTGACAGCCCCGAAGCGACGATCAGCTGGAAAGCAGCACTGATCCTGGCGCTTCTGCTGAGTCCTGACAGCCCTGCAACTCCAGCCGTCTCTTGCTCAGGCTTGTGCGGTGCTGCCACCGGTTCAGTTCATTCCCCTCCCCCACTACCACTTTTCTGGGATGGTCACGTACCACCTGCCAGGTGCCAATGTACCACAGGTGGTACCTGTACCACTGGTTGAAAAGCCCTGGGCTAGATGGCTACAGAGAGATACAAAAGACTCTTTGCTAATGTATAGGGGTCACTTTCACTGATGTAGCCCATGTGTGCCATACCTAGGCCAAAAGGGGTTCGGCAAAGATGCAAAGAATTAAAACGGGCCTATCAAACTGGCTTCCTACCATTATAACAATATGGTATTGTTTATTATGATAATTTTGTTTCACCTTTCAAAACGGAGCATATTTTAGGGGAGAGGAATTGCACACACTGCACAGGGTATATTTATTTCTGCATGATTTTCTATCTTGCATAAGTTCTGTCCCTCAAGCCTTAGACTCAATAGAACAAGAGCCACCGAAGCTGAAATCTTGCTTGCCACTCTGGGTCTGGTCTTTCTCAGGTTTAGGATTGTACAACTTTTGTGGACTTGATGGCCAATCAGTCTTTATATGGAATCTTGTGGATCAGTCTCGAAAAGTAACCTGAGTCTGGCCTCCCCTGGAAAGGAAAAGCTGGAGTTTTAAAGGATAAAATAGATATGCTAAGTATCCAAAGGCAGGAAAAAATCAAAATTACAGCTGGATTCATTCCCTAAATATTTCCCTAAATATTCTGGATGATTCTCAGTGTCCTCCTTTGAATTATAAAAAGCAACATTCCTTGACCCTTTCTGCCATCAGATTCTGAAGCAGAGAAAGACTTAATTTGCATGTTGTGCTAAGATATAGTTTCTTTAACAAACCACAACTGTATTGGCATTCTGTTCTTCAGCATATTCAGTCACCTGAGAAGCAATAGAAATGGTTTCTCAATGCAGGCAAAGCTGGAAAAGCCACCAGCTCTGTCCACAATGGCTTCTCTTGTAAGACAGAATTAGAAGTCTGCTTAAACATCAGAATGATCTTCCTTCCTTCCTTCCTTCCTTCCTTCCTTCCTTCCTTCCTCTTCAATTGTTGTATAAGTCAGTAAGTCCTAAGCCACCAGCACTACAATTAGCTATATCCTAGACCAGTGGTGGCGAACCTATGGCACGGGTGCCAGAGGCGGCACTCAGAGCCGTCTCTGTGGGCACACGCGCCGTCGCCCCAGTCCTAGGCCTTCAGCTGGGTTTTATAAAACCTTTTCGTTTTAGGCCTCCGCCTAAAAAAAGGTTCAATCAATCAGTCAATTTCAAATTCTCACGGGGAAAAAAAAACCTTCCAAAGTTGGAATTGATTGATTGAACTTTTTAGTCCCACCCAGTCCCACCCAGTCTGCCGTTAACACCACAGCCACGCCCACCCAATGGGACACACCCACCCAATTGGCCATACCCAGCCAATGGACCACACCCACCCGGCACCCGACGATGCATAAGTGGGTTTTTGGTTGCAGTTTGGGCACTCGATCTCTAAAAGGTTCGCCATCACTGTCCTAGACAATTCTTGATATTTAAATATCCTGGTTGATCACATTTTAAGACAAAAGAAGTAGTCCAAGAATATCCAGACATAGGGTAATTCTTGTAAAGTTTTATGTTCCATCCACATCCTCTGGAATCAGATTTCATACCCCAAAGTCTGTCTTAGATTTGCCATAACATATAA
>NW_015403150.1:0-3384 GCF_001527695.2 Protobothrops mucrosquamatus
TTGGCCTAGGGGGGGGATTGTATAGGGATTTTAATAGGGATTTTATAACTTTTCTAAAAATAACAGGCTTATTTAATATATATTTTAATTGTTTTTAGATATTTATTGTATAGTTCCGTTTTTATTGCCTGTAAGCCGCCCTGAGTCCTTCGGGAGAAGGGCGGGATATAAATTAAAGTAATAATAATAATAATAATGTCAAACACAAGGCCCGGGGGCCGGATGCGGCCCACGAAGTGGTTTCCTGTTGCCCGCAAAGCCATCCTGGAAACAGTGAGGGAATGGCCCCCGCTGCCTTGGCCCTGGCCCAGGCCAGCCGGGAGCCAATGTACAATTTTGTGGTGGCCATCTTGGCACTTGCCCCGGTGGACCATGCCTTGGCGCTTGCCCCGGTCCCATCCCCTTCTGCCAGAGACCCTCAGATCTGTCCCACTCCTGCCCAGGCCCCCACAGCCACCCTTGACGCGAATGATGTAGAACTGCCCACGCCCACCCAGTAGACCACACCCACTCCAACCACGCCAATCCAGTAGGCTGCACCCACTCTGGCCACACCCACCCAGCCCCCCCAGGGCAACCGCAATGCTGATGCGGCCCTCAGTGAAATTGAGTTTGACACCCCTGCAATAGATGATAAGAGGAAAGGCAGCGAAAATAGGAAGAAAGAAAAGGGTATTGTTTTTTAAGAGTTTCTGTGGGAAAGTTGTAAGCTACTGATCAAGAGCAAAGGTTGCATCTTGCTATCTCTTTGCTACATCCTCATTTTCATATGTAAATTCAAGCAATCAAGCCTCACTTCTTCATTCTGCCTGCAGGATTGTGGGGCACCAGTACCATTTTATGCAATGATTGTATTTTTTGTTGCCCCGGAACTGTCCCCAACTCCAAGCAATTCAGCTAAACATGAAGGCTTTGCTTTCCTAGGCAGCTCATCTTGATGAAATCCTAAATTAGTCTTTGTATTTTACCGCCTAAAGGCACCCAAGAAAGACATGACACCTTGTAGCATGTAAGAATCAATTACAGAATTCCTGTTTCATCTTTAAAATACTATGCTGCTATCCTTCATTAAAGCCAACACTGCCTTTTTCACCCTTCTGTTGCTGTGTAAGACTAATACATTAGTGGAGCTGGTGAAACTGTCAGATGACAGCAGGCTCCCTGGAATTTAGAATAATTTAGTAATAACTCACAAGGCATTTGTGTTCTCTTAGTAATTTGTGTGTGAAGGAGACAGTATGTGTGTGTTTAAGAGCTTAAATCTTTGAGAGATAAAGTTTGGGACATGCCTTTTTGATCTTCCTAAATTAAAGATTCTATATATTAGATTATATCCCTCTGGTATAAATTAAAAGTTCATAAATCTCAATTTAACAAGACACTAATGCAATAGAACAACTGCCAATTAGGAAAAGTTATATAATTGTTTGATCAGGCAGCTTTTATGGGCATTTTATGAAATTATGAAATCCCAGATAAAATAACAAGGGATGTTAATTACCCTGCCTGCCTATTTTGGAAATCACAGATCCTTTTAACATGAGTGCTGTGATTTGTATAATACAAGACAGTATTCCAGAGCCTCTACAACTGCTAGATAAAGTTTTGATTCTTCAGAATATTTGAGAACCTTCATAATATGATTATAAAATGAAGCATACCTCCTCCCTACCTGCATACCCTACCATTTACACCAGTGTTTTTTCAAACTCGCCCCCTTTTAGATTTGTGGACTTCAGCTCCCAGAATTCCTCAAACAGTAAGGCTGGCTGGGGAATTCTGGATGTTGAAGTCTACACATCTTAAAGGGGCCAAGTTTGAAAAAACACTGGTTTAGACCAATGCACAAAGGAATAGTCATAGCTTCAAAATACATTGGACTCAGCATATACAAATGTTCCTTCTCCTGCCAACCAAAGTCTTTTTCATTATTCAAAATATCCCATGTTTTCCTTTCTTTTTTTTTTATAGGATGCAGATCATGAAGCCCGCATAGAAGAGGCAATAACTCGAACAATGATATGTGCAATGAAGGCTGCAGAAAACCCCAGTGATACAGATTCTTGGCTCAACCCCACAGAGGTTTTCCTCTTCATTTTATCCTCTAAAGTTTTTGTGCATTTTTGCCTGAATGATATTATTGTAAGTTGCCAATCCCTGCCTCAGTTGTATGCAGCAAGGATTAGCATCTCCAGAGTGACTAAGCATGAATATCTCTGGCTGTTTCATTTGATCTTAGATTTGGTACTAAGCCAGAAATGCAATATTGGTGCAGACTGAGTACCATATCCTTCTGTAAAATATGGAACGTTATAGCCAAATAACCAGGAAAAGGAAGCACAACTTGCTTAGGTTGATATCAGGTAGCTTTCCTTCATCTGATTGTAGCCAATGAGCACGAGTGTTTAGAGCAGGGGTAGTCAACCTTGGCTCTTTTATGACTCGTGGACTTCAACTCCCAGAATTCCTGAGCCAGCTAAGCTAAGCTGGCTCAGGAATTCTGGGAATTGAAGTCCACGAGTCATAAAAGAGCCAAGATTGACTACCCCTGGTTTAGAGAGCCAATCAGGTGTCATCTTGTTTTGGCAATGAGCCAATTAGATCACAGTAGGATTCAGTTATTGATGTCATGTATTGAAGCTGAGAGGAGGACATTTCAGTGTGTTATGTGATCGTTATCAAGTTGGTTGGGTTTTTTTGTGTTCTTTCATTTAGTGAGCTTGTAAAACGTAATAAAATTAAAGTAATAGTGCAAAAAGTTGACTGGTTGCCCAGAAAGCGATGTAAAATAGTATTATTAAGTGAACAAGGCTACAGTTATAAAGAAATTAGAAGAAAAGTTGGTGGAAACTTAACCAAAGGTGGCATTTCTACTGTACACTTTTCCCAAAAGGTTTCCACAATTTTGGCCACTACTGTATAGAAGAACCACTGCAGTTCACATCAAAATATTAGTTATTTGATAATAAGATTCAGCCATTAGCTCCTCATCCTACAACAGGAAATGCAGTTTGTATGTTTGGGGATGCACTTTAATAAGTTCATATATTATTATGATGTTGCAGGATTTTGTAGGAAAAGAGCACTTGGCCAGGGAGAGCTTCAAACCACACACCATTCCATTCTTATGGGCAACCCCATGCAAAATCAAACATGAACATAGAGTTGGTATTTAGCTGTCTCCCTCTTTTCCTTCACTGGAGTGGTTTGCTGTGGGTATGCATTTCCTTGGGAGCTGCAGTCATCCCATCTCAGTTAAATGGGGATGGAAATACCTTTGGGATGTGCCCAATATGTTCTTTAGTGCTCCCCCAGCTGCCTGTAATGGTTGAGTAAGAGGATTTATGCCTCAGCCTTAGCATGGAGAATTCGCTTTTATAGGGA
>NW_015403151.1:0-3384 GCF_001527695.2 Protobothrops mucrosquamatus
TGCCTTACCTCCCTTGAGCTGGGCCAGCTGGTGGTCGGCCTGCTCCATCTCTGCCGCTTGCCAGCTACGCCTCGGCCGGCGCAGGGGGCGGAACCACGCATGCGCGGTGCTCCCGGGCAGGGAAAGTCCTCGACTGACGACCGGTTTAGTCCTCGACTTACGACCGGTTTAGTCCTCGACCTACGACCGGTTGGGGTCGCGGCATTAAAAAGGTTGAGAACCACTGCATTAGAGCGAGGTGAAAAGATACGGACAGGTGATCCTTGACTTAACACTGCAATTTTTGGTTACACAGGCCGAGGGGCCATGGCCGACATTTCAAGCATTGTGGAAAAAACAGAGGCGGTGCTGTTGGAACGGGGCCTCCTGAAGCCGAGCTGATGCCCAAATTACAGGTACTCGCTGCTTTTCACGGAATTTTGCTCCGTGAAGAGCGGATCAGGGAAAAGGGAAAACTGTAAGAAGCAGGCCGATACTTGCCTCCTGCTTTACCAAAAGAGTAGCTTCTGGAAGCTTGGAACCGACTTCCAGTGGGAGACAGTGGGCCATTCCTCAGAAACTGAGTTTAAACACGCTTGGGATAAACGCATCTCCATCCTCCGATTAAAATTTTAAAAAAATAAAACAAGTGAAACGATAAATGCGTAAGTAAATAAAAACATAAATAAACACATTAAGAAGAAAGCAAAAACCAACCAACCCCCCAAAAAACCCCTCTCAAAAGGTAGACACAATGGACTACTGGGTCTTTTTCTGCCATCTGTTTATTATGTTTCTGCGTTTCCACAACTCTTAAAATGCACCTCCAGCGGGTTGCTCAGTTGCTTCTGTTTGACCACCTCCGTTCTCGTTTCAGCCTGAAATTTTGCACCTCATCTAGGCTTTTTTTAGGCTGGGCTTCATCTACACCAGGGGTAGTCAACCTTGGCTCTTTTATGAATCGTGGACTTCAACTCCCAGAATTCCTGAGCCAGCTTAGCTGGCTCAGGAATTCTGGGAGTTGAAGTCCACGAGTCATAAAAGAGCCAAGGTTGACTACCCCTGGTCTACACTCTGGGCTTCTAGAGGTTTTTTTTTTAAGAAGAGAAGGGGGGTCAAGATGCACTGATTCAGGCAGGTGTCTCTCTCTGAATCTCCTGCAAAGTTCACCTCCCTAATTATTAGGCAGCTCACCCCAGAGACCCCCAGAGATAGGCCTGGCAAGGCAGAGGTAGGTCAAAGGTTTTGACCTACCTCTGCCTTGCCAGGCGTATCTCTGCAATCCGCTGCTGGAATCAAGGGACCACCACCCCACCCCACCCCCGTCCCACATTCCTTTCGGATGAGGCTAACGGTGCGTGGGGGGGAGAGACCCAAGGCCCCAGATTGTCTGGGGAAGTGACCCTCAGGAGGACTTGCCCTTTGCTCTGATGGGCTCATGGCGCGAGGAATGCCGACATCAAAGGGGAAACAAACAACGCCTCTGTCAGTGTGGGGCTTCTGCCAGAACACAAAATGTTCTTAGCATGTTGATTTGGGGCTGCTTTGCAGGCTGGGGAATGGGGTGGGGGGGTGGGGAAGCCCAGGAATTCGTTTACCAAGAAAGAGGATCTATCTGGTGAAAACACTCCCAATTCACAATCAACAACTTGTTACAGGAGTACCGGGAAAGGGGATGGATTAGCAAAAGGGAGCCAAGCTCGCGTTATTTTTTTTTTTTAATCTGTGTCCATGGATGGGTCATTGGCCTGTCACATCAAACCAAAGTTTATTCACGTGTCCCTGGGTGCATTAAAAAGATAAAAAAAACCAAGCCCAATAACTCATCCCCCCACTTACCCAATCCCGGCAAACGGCTATCAAAACGTTGCCCTGTGATAAGATGGGCGGCCTATACATTTTATAAATAAATAGATAAATAAAAATATCAGAGACCTTTTCATTGTAATGCTTGGTTCCAGGACCGCTATAGGTCGTTCTCTACTTACGACCAGTCGCTTAACAACAATTTGAAGTTAACGATGGACTCGAAAAACTTACTTATGACCCATCCCCAAAGTTATAACAGTAGCACTATCCCCACAATCATGTAATCACATTTGGGTCACTTGGGAACCAGCTTGCATTTCCAACTGGTTGCGGTATTCCACCGTCACGTGATCTGGCAAAACCCCGGGGGGGGGGAATCCATTGGATAAGCTAAGTTAGGGTTTGACAACCATGTCACTCACTCACCAACCCATGATTTGCTTAACAACCATGGTGACTCAAGACCGCAATGACTTACAGCCAAATTCTAGGCTTAATTGTCATAAGTTGAGGACCACCTGTACAATTTCCCCAAGGCTTGAGGACTCAGGTGAAGGATACTCTTTTGGGAAGATGGCCAAATGTTAATTTCACATGCCCAAATTCTCAGCTTCGGTCCTAAGTTAAAAGATTGTCTAAAGACTGAAAGTTAAAACGACTAAGACATACATTGACTAAAAGTTATTGATAAATGTTAGAAAGTTACTTTCTATTTGATTGACAGAACAAGAATTGTGTGAGTTAAAATATGAGACAGTAGATATTAAGGGAGAAAGGGAGGGACTGGGGATTGTAACAGTTTGAGATCTGTATTAATGATATCTATGTGTAATAGAATTATTGTACCCAGCCGCCACGTTGCTTTCAAATATTTAAATGTAATATTAGAAAATCAAATCAACCTGTGGCCAGGTTGCTTAAGTCTTTTACTGGGTTTGTGAGGTTGACCAACTTCCCATGCAGTGACCAACATCTCACTGACGTGAGAAAGGAAAAGGTCTACGCATCTGCATAGCCAGATTGAGGAAAGCTGGCTTAAAAAATTCCAGGACTGCCTTTTTTGTGATTAAAAAAATAATAATCATAGTTTCATCTCTCCAGCAGCTGCTCACGCATTTTTTTTTTAGTCCTCTTGTAAGATGTTTATGAGGTTTGGAAAGCAGTGGTATACTTGGGGACATGACTCAACTCAATGCATTGCATACGCAACTTCCCAATCCTTGGTATCTTCGGTCAAAAAGATCAGGTGACCAGTGAGCAAGCATCTGATGAGGCCGTCACCCCAAACCCTTAGGTAGTAGCTGGAGGCCTGGAGATCTTTTGCCATCCAACAGATAGTGCTGGATCTCCCTCTTCACAGCTTGCTTGGCCTTTAAATGCTGCATGGCTCCCGATGACTGGTCTTCGGAGAGGGAAGAGCATTTTTATAGCTGTTGTGAAAAGTTGTGGTCCAAAGCTCAAAGGTAAAGGAAGGTCATGTTTGGAAACACCACCACGTGCCAAGTGGCCTTGCAGAGGGTAGCCAATGAGGTTGACTTTTCATAAATGTTGACGGATGTTTGTCAGCCCAGTTGCGCAAATGGGATCTGATGATCT